>NC_069368.1:65648106-65951136 GCF_021730395.1 Mercenaria mercenaria | reverse complement strand
AGTCATTTAACTCCATACCATAAAAAGCAAGTCCGTGAATATTTTTAATAAATAACTTTTGTCTCAAGTCTTCATGACTTAGAATATATTGGTGATTTTATTGGTGATTTATATTAACCTTACCCTGCTGAATTTCTATAATGCATTTGCCCTTCTTTCAACTTATACTGGTGCATACAAGAAACATATAAATGACGAACAGTGCAGATCATGATCAGTTTGCATGGATGTGCAGGCTGATCATGATCTACACTGACCGAAAAAGACAGAATCTGTCGCATCATGCAAGGTTAAACTGGAAAAATATGCCTTTTCAAATAGTTTAAAGATACATACATTAGTTAAAGATGTATAGATCAGGTAGTCGAAAAGGAAAATATATTGACTATTACCATTTAAGGTGGCTCCATATCTTAGACCAAAAAAAGTCAAATATTAACGTACATTAAAGAACTTTTGTCTAAATGTAAACAAAGGACTATATTTTTCAAAAATGCATATATATTTTGCACACTTCCTGTCTAATGGGTTACGTGTAGCGCTACCTAGCGGTACCTGCTTTTATCACGGAAAAGTTCGTTTTTCCGCCATTATTTAGTAGAAATTGATCCGAATTCATTTTTTTCCTGCCTGTTTACAATTTTTTATATTGCAAGTGGCTAAATACTCAAGAACAAATTTTCAAGCTATATCTAAGCAATTACTGAAGGAAACCGCGCGTTCGGAGAGGCAAAATATGTACTAAAAACTGGACCTGAATTCGCATATTTCGTCTTTTATAATTTGTTTTGCGCGGTGAAAGTTTTTTTTCTGGCATTACATTTTTTAGGTATGTTGATTAAATAAATGAAATAGAAAAGGTATGTGTTCACGGTGGATATTTCGCAAAATAACTTTGAAAATTGTCATACGCAAATAAAAATACGGGGCATCGAAACGCAACGTCATGACGTGACAGTGTATTTCTATACACATTTTAAGTTGAAGTTATTGGGTTCCGTTTCGACATTGTATTTAATATAAAATTCAACATATTCCTCACATGCGTATTTTACTTTTTTTTATATTTCTGTATCTTCTTTTCTCTGAAATCTTTCAAACACCATTATTGACGTCGAATTTTTTTATGAAAAATGATTTCAGGTCCGCTAGATTGTTTTCGTAAATCGTTCTATTCATTCAACAAGTATCGATTTGCTTGTTACTCGACATATTTTCATTTAAATTGTCTTTAAAGTTGTGTATTATTTGTAGAGATCATTTTAACCTGAAAGTTAATATTTACGTTACAGTGACGTAAGAGCAACTAATACGACGTTAAGTTTTGAATAAAATGTTTGTTTAAATCCTGTCTTATGTAAAACCCAAATGATAGAATTTGACCAAAAACAAACATATTGTTGAAAAGTTAATTTTCCCTCAATTGAAAAAATAATATAAAATAAAATTATAGGGTCACCGAATTCGTTTTCGCCTAAAGTCACAATGCGCTACCCCTAGCCCCAAGTCAAAAGATAACGCAACTGAATATTTTCCCGCATCTCCAATTTTTAAGGTAAACTCCACATTTTTATTTTTCTTAGTATAATCAAATCAAAACAGCCTTTAAAATTCTGCTACCTTGGGCGAAAATATGTCAGTGTAGAACTTATATTCATTACATGAGAATGCACTCCATTACCGTTGCACTAAACTACATTACTATTCCCCACCCCAGATAAAAGATATATGTAATTCAATGTTTCTTATGTATCGTGATCAAGACAAACTCACTTTAACCTATTTTAAGTAGAATTTAATCAAAAGAGTCATTTACAACTGTGCAATGATTTCATTCACGGTTAAGACTGAAATGATTTATCTCGCAGGTTAATGGTAATACATGAAAACTCATGTATTGATGCACATTACATTGTAAACGTAACAAAAATAAATAAGAAAAAGACAGAATATAATGAAAATCCTGTATTTGAATTATCTCAAACTTTTAATTTTAACAAGTGCCTGTATCTATGAATAAAAATGGTTACATAAAGAATTTGTATTTTATGCACCTAATAGCATTGAGGCAAACAAATATAGGCCTACATATATGCCATAAATATTTTATTAGTTAATATAGGTATTCTTAAGGATCCGAACGACAATTAGTCTTCAGAAAAATAACACTGGGGTATACAGAGCCTAGCCAACCTGGGCACAGTACGGAAAAAGTAAAAAGGAGGTGAACATGAGAAGTATTCTTTTTAACAGAACACATAACTCGGAAAAAAATATTGATGTGTTTGAAGAGTAGTCGGAAACCCCGATTTTTAATATAGTGCGTGTTCTGTGAATAACCGCGGGGTAACAGAGTATATTTGTTGTATGGAGGCAGTTGGTCTGAAAAGGTTCATTATTTAGCAACTTGGCTAGATAGAAACACCATCCTTTGCAAAGAGGTTTTAGCTCTCCAGGGATGTGTGAAAATAAAGTTTATCCTTGAATTCATAGATACATAATAGAAACATATTCCATATATAATATTTTCCTAACATTAGAAACCTATCAATCATCACAAATACGAGAAAGCACTTTGCTAAAACAGTTAAATATTCGAAAGACTTTTTGTTTGTTTTTTGGATTAACGCTATTTTCTATATTACGGCTTGCAGTTAAGCTAGCCCGTGTTCCTGAATTCTGTATTCTCAATAAGTAAATCCAACATCACCACAAAAAAATCAAAGGTGGAGGACGAATGATTTTGGCCCCGTGTCTTCAATCCCCTACCCGGGGATCAAACTTATGCTTCATAGATCTGCGCTCGTTCTACTGAGCTAAGCCGGTGAGAAAAAAGAAAATAAATGAAAGAAAATAGCGGTTGAGGTTGAGACTCGCTGTAACTTAACAGCGATTGAATGCTAAACATGTGTATTTCTATGTTGCCATTATCTGTATGGGAGACTCAAGAACCGGCGGCTCAAACTTGCAACCCCTGTTTTCGTATAAGTATTTGTATGAGTACGTGTAATGTGTATTTTTTATTTCCATAAGCGTCTGAAATGTCAAACTTTAGAATGTAACAATTTTCCAACAATTTAGCAGTACACTCATCGGAAGTTTACAAGGATACGCTCATGCGTATATGTAACTTTGGAATTATATTGAAAGCGAAACCTCTTTTGTATCATGACTATGGCACTTATAGAAGTTATGATTTATTTCAAATTGATAGCGCATGTGGTATAAAATTTCAAAAGAGTAAAAAATTTACTCTGACATGTAAAACAAAATTATGCCGTCAAAATATGTGAACATTTGCGCTGAGCGGGTAATTAATCGGGCAAGGCAAATGGCAATTATCTTCAAGGTTGGAGAAGTAAGGAAAATATTGAAAATGTATGACATTTGGATGTGCGTGCGTGCGTGCGTGCTTTAATGGATAATGATACAAACAACCTTTAGTGGCAGTGGTCAGTTTCGCATTTGGCCCGGATACGTTTTTTTAAATAAAATAGGTACATGTACTTCAAAGACATTTATATTTAGCTGGTTATTTATGATGTTTATAGAACTAAGGATTCCTGCATACGAGTAATTATTGTATAAAATAAATATATGCTCGAATCGATTTTCCTGGCTCCATGTTGACGGCCGGTCATGTAACGATTGCCCATTACCATGCGCTGTCCATAGGCATAAAAGGTGTCACATTTAACATTAAATATACAATATATAGCATTTTGTATCAGATATTTAGCATAAGTAAATCCTCACTGACAAGAAGGGTAGATTAATAAACATCAGATAAAAGGAAGTTATATGTGAGAATAACTGAAACTGTATGTTTATGAACTGTACTGCTACTATTTTTTTCCGAAATCCACAGTTATAGTTGATAGTGGGCTAATATATGTACATGAGTGATATCATTATTAATCCTCCGCCACGAGTGGTGGAGGTAAAAGGAATGGTCTCCGTCCGTCTGGCGTTCCGTCCGTCCATAACACTTACCTGTGAACTCCATTTCTCCTAAACCCCTTGAAGGATGTTCATGAAACTTGGGTCAAATGATCACCTTATCAAGATGATGTGCGGAACTTATAAGTTAGCCATGCTGGCTCAAGGGCAATGTCACAACTCAAGGTCAAAAGTTTGAGCCTTCCATTTTGTGTCCGCGCTGTATCTCCAAAACCCTTGAAGGTTTTTCATGAAACTTGGGTCAAATGATTGCCTCATTAAGATAATATGAAAAAGGTACGAGTCAGCTCATACCGTCCGTCCATAACACTTACGTGTGAGCTCCATTTCTCCTAAACCCCTTGAATCATGAAGCTTGGGTCAAATGATCACCTCATCATGTTGATGTGCAGAACTTATAAGTCAGCCATGCTGGCCCACGTCAAGGTCACAACTCAGGGTCAAAGGTGTGAGCTTTTCATTTTGTGTCCACTCTGTATCTCCTAAACACCTTGAAGGATTTTCATGAAACTTGGGTAAAATGATCACCCCATCAAGACGATGTGCTGATCTTATGCGCCACACACGTTGGCTCAATGTCAATGTCGCAACTCTGGGTCAAAGGTTTGAGTCTTCCATTTTATGAACGCTGTTTATCTCCTTATCCCCTTGAAGGATTTATATGAAACCTGGGTCAAACGATCATCTCATCAAGACAATGTGCAGAATTAATGAGTCAGCCTTGCAGGCTGAAAGTCAATGTCACTACTAAGGATCAAAGGTTTTAGTCTTCTATTTCGTGTTCACTCTGTCCTAAACCCCTTGAATGATTTTCATTAAACTTGGGTCAAATGATCACCTCAACAAGAAGTTGTGATTCAGAAATGTCAGCTCAAGGTCATGGGCCCAACTAAATGTAAAAGGTTTGAGCTCCGTGTCTCCTTATCCCTTAAGGGGTTTCATGAAACTGGTCAAATAATCACCTCATTAAGAAGATGTGTGGAATTTATGAGTCAGCAATGTCAGTTCAAGAACAAGGGCACAGCTCAAGGTCAAATGTTTACCCTTTCATTATCGATAACAGTGGCGGGGGATTTAGCTGTCTTTCAGACTGCCTTGTTTGCTATTACTTCCATTGTTGTAGTATTATTAGATATTATAATTAATATTTCCTTGTTATGTCTTCAGTAAAGTTGTGTGTTTTACCTGCCATAATAAAAAAAATTATGCTTTCTTTTGCTATAATGTTTTATCTAAATTTTACTAATATTATACGACAGGTTTCTAATTTTTAAAGATTGTACACTGCTGTTATAATTATTATTGTGAAAAGTTTGAATTTAAAGTAAACACAATCTCCATTTTTTTATTTTTTCTTTACGTATACCCCCTAATTAGAATATTAAAACACACAGGCACGTATAGATAAATTAATTTATGAATTTAATGGGATTTGAAAAAATTGGGACTGAAATTAAAAAATACATACTTTCGCCAAGTTATTGATACATATTTAACAAAATTGAATGGGGCCCAAAACACCCCTCATCATAAAGGTCCTTTGTATTAAAAAAAAGAAACAGCTTAGAAAAAGAAAAACATTTCTTTAAAAAATTTCTTTGTTCTTTCTTTGTTGCTAAGGAAATATGCTAAGCAATCGCAAAACCATGGCGGACGTCAACGAGTTGCTTTGTTTTTTCAGATATTTTTACGAAAAACAAGTAGCGGCTCTGTCTTAACGTTATTATTTGTAGAAGTAAATTTTCCCATAAATTAATGTAATAATGACTCAAGAAATTGTGTGTAAAACTTTGGTGCCTGCAGATATTGCCGTTTAAAGTAGATTTATCCTGGATTTCTGCAGAGAGTCAACATTTCAATCATTTTCGTAAAAGAGGTTAAAACGTTTCTGTTCAAGCTGTGAACAATTAGAAAAAAAAATTTTTTTTTTTTAAGCTTTTTCTCTGAACTTAAGGTTGTCTATTTTTTACAAGGATTTCATTATTAATCCTGACAGTTGAGTAAAAGGAATGGCCGTCTCGTATAGTCGATATTACCTTGAATTTTCCTAAACCCTTGAAGATTCTGAAACTTGGTCAAATGATCACCTTATCAAGATGATGTGCGGAACTTATAAGTTAGCCATGCTGGCTCAAGGCAATGTCACAACTCAAGGTCAAAAGTTTGAGCCTTCCATTTTGTGTCCGCGCTGTATCTCCAAAACCCTTGAAGGTTTTTCATGAAACTTGGGTCAAATGATTGCCTCATTAGATAATATGAAAAAGGTACGAGTCAGCTCATACCGTCCGTCCATAACACTTACGTGTGAGCTCCATTTCTCCTAAACCCCTTGAATCATGAAGCTTGGTCAAATGATCACCTCATCATGTTGATGTGCAGAACTTATAAGTCAGCCATGCTGGCCCACGTCAAGGTCACAACTCAGGGTCAAAGGTGTGAGCTTTTCATTTTGTGTCCACTCTGTATCTCCTAAACACCTTGAAGGATTTCATGAAACTTGGGTAAAATGATCACCCATCAAGACGATGTGCTGATCTTATGCGCCACACACGTTGGCTCAATGTCAATGTCGCAACTCTGGTCAAAGGTTTGAGTCTTCCATTTTATGAACGCTGTTTATCTCCTTATCCCTTGAAGGATTTATATGAAACCTGGGTCAAACGATCATCTCATCAAGACAATGTGCAGAATTAATGAGTCAGCCTTGCAGGCTGAAAGTCAATGTCACTACTAAGGATCAAAGGTTTTAGTCTTCTATTTCGTGTTCACTCTGTCCTAAACCCCTTGAATGATTTTCATTAAACTTGGGTCAAATGATCACCTCAACAAGAAGTTGTGATTCAGAAATGTCAGCTCAAGGTCATGGGCCCAACTAAATGTAAAAGGTTTGAGCTCCGTGTCTCCTTATCCCTTAAGGGATTTTCATGAAACTGGTCAAATAATCACCTCATTAAGAAGATGTGTGGAATTTATGAGTCAGCAATGTCAGTTCAAGAACAAGGTCACAGCTCAAGGTCAAATGTTTACCCTTTCATTATCGATAACAGTGGCGGGGGATTTAGCTGTCTTTCAGACTGCCTTGTTTGCTATTACTTCCATTGTTGTAGTATTATTAGATATTATAATTAATATTTCCTTGTTATGTCTTCAGTAAAGTTGTGTGTTTTACCTGCCATAATAAAAAAAATTATGCTTTCTTTTGCTATAATGTTTTATCTAAATTTTACTAATATTATACGACAGGTTTCTAATTTTATAAAGATTGTACACTGCTGTTATAATTATTTATTGTGAAAAGTTTGAATTTAGGTAAACACAATCTCCATTTTTTTATTTTTCTTTACGTATACCCCCTAATTAAGGAAATATTAACAAACACACAGGCACGTATAGATAAATTATTATTTTATGAATTTAATGGAGGATTTGAAAAAATTGGCAACTGAAATTAGAAAATACATACTTTCGCCAAGTTATTGATACATATTTTAACAAAATTTGAATGGGGGCCCAAAACACCCCTCATCATAAAGGTCCTTTGTATTAAAAAAAAGAAACAGCTTAGAAAAAGAAAAACATTTCTTTAAAAAATTTCTTTGTTCTTTCTTTGTTGCTAAGGAGAATATGCTAAGCAATCGCAAAACCATGGCGGACGTCAACGAGTTGCTTGTGTTTTTCAGATATTTTTACGAAAAACAAAGGTAGCGGCTCTGTCTTAACGTTATTATTTGTAGTAAGTAATTTCCGATAAATTACTGTAATAAATGACATCAAGAAATTGTGTGTAAAACTTTGGTGCCTGCAGATATTTGCCGTTTAAAGTAGATTTATCCTGGATTTCTGCAGAGAGTCAAACATTTCAATCATTTTCGTAAAAGATGGTTAAAGACGTTTCTGTTCAAGCTGTTGAACAATTAGAATATGAAGTTAACATGACTTCTGGTTTCAAGGCTAAACTTAGACATGTCTCTGAACTTTAAGGGTTTTTATTTTTTACACACACCCTTTGCATTAGGTTTAAATGATAGCATTTATCAAAAGGGAATGTCAGAATACGAGTTATATGACCCAGGGAAGTGCCTACGCCTTTAGTATCTTGAACAATGAATTGGGTCCAATCGCTAAGGTAAATATGTCTTTGACTAGCTGACAAACGATGTAGAATGTCCTTTGTTAAAACGTATAGCTGGTGAGACCAAATATCTCATACATACATTTTCCTCTAGCTACCTTGCCTAAATGATTCGTGTACCAATGATTCTTAAATGATTTCAATTATGAGCTCGATAATTTCAGAGATCAAGCTAATCACTAAATGTTTCAAACTATCAATCTTCAATTAACAATAATTTGCTCAAACTCCTATGGGCTGGAGACTCTATACTTGACTGGTCTTTTTGTTGAAGTTCCCGTCAGACAATGTCTTTGAATCAACAACATACAAGTCCTATCGAATAGATGCTCGGTCTCTCTCCTCTTAATTGAAGTAACAACTCTATACGAATGACCTGACGCCTGGAATCCTCAGCGCATATATGCTATCATATGCAGCACTCAAGTATCATATAGGTATATCCCCGATGCCTTGGCTATACTTCGCCAATAATGCTTAACCGTTTATAAGCTGGAACTCTCCTACTATCTCAGTAGATTACCAAACTCTAGGTCTCTGTCTCAACTTTCCGATGCTCAGCCTATATTTGCTATCGTCTATAACATTCAACTACCATAACGGTAAAACTCCTATGCGCTGGCCCTATAGCTCGAAACCTTGTTCAAATTCTGCAATTCTTCCTTAGTCTATGAACTTCAAACATTTTTTTCTTTTTTTTAAAAATTTATCCATTTATCCGCCCTGACAGTGTAGTTGCAATAACTTCCTTATCAATGTACTGGAATAAATTATTAGTTGAATGCTCGATGTGTGTTCTTCGATCACTGGATACCGAATGAACTCTCTGTCATTCATCTATCTATTTATACCCTAGCAGACGTGCTATTTATAAACCATGTTCCTGATTGGTCCAAATTTATACATAGTATTTTACAACGAATACTTGCTCTAAAATATGTCTGGTTCCATTTAACTGTTGTATATGACATAGTGTGTGATGCTAGGATCCAGCTATCAACATAATGAACCCAATTAGCAAGAAATGACCCAAACCCTATTATAAATAGCAATTCAACAATAATTATAGCAATGGCACCATGAAAAAAAGAGTCCAGCACTATCTGTGCTTATATGTTACGTTATCAATATATCGGATATACAAATTTTTCTGACAGGGAAACATCTCAAAAGATTCCGGAATTTAAATTTTCTCTTTCAATTCCCAAAGATGATGTAAAACTCTATCTAATGGTGTTCGATAAAATGGGAATATCAAACATAAATTTCGCAAAAGAGTGACAGTCGCAGATTGCAATATAAACCCTGTGGTAGGCATGCTATGTTATCATATTTAACCTCATTACCTGTTTCTTCGTTGAGGCAAATTGATTAAGAAGCTGATAATATCTATATACGGAGATATCCATTTTGCGAAGCTTCGTCTTTGATTCAAACTTATACGCAACATTTTCTTAGACCTCATATTGATTCTGAATCCGATCATAAACACAATTGTCTAAAATTATCTTTCGTAAAAGGAATCGAGTTTATTGATTTACCTAGTATTTTCAGGGACCAGTCTGTAGTTAACTCTATTCCTTTTTCAAGAATTCAGAAAAACCTATTATCTGTTACAAATATAATAAACCAGTTAGAAATATTATATTTAATTACGATAAAATTGTCTCAGATTTAAACATAGAGCTTAATGTCACAGACAGCGGTAACTATAAAGAATCTAGATACTGTTATAAACCAGTCGGCCATATCAAAACGGTTAATTTTAAGATTTGTGATGATAAAAGAATCAGAAATCTGTTCTCTAAATGCCCGATAAAAATAAAATTATTTCGTATATAAACTTTTAAAATGTCTCTCTGAAATAACTCGGTCTATTGATGACTATGCTAAAAATGGTGTTGGACCGAAAATGCAAATCCGAACGCTCTTACTGAATGGAAAAAAAATAATATTTTTAAAATCATAAAAACTCGAATACACTTTTATGAATCAAACTCTTCATTCTTACCTCCTAAACCCAAGTTTTCACATCGAAATTTAAAGAAAGCTTTATCTAAATTACAGACGAAATTGGTTTTAACTCCTTCGGGCAAAGCTTCCAATAATAATATTTTTATATGACGCATTTGACTACACAGATGTATTACGAAATGAACTGAAACATACGAAAACTTATCAGGTATTGCTACAACATGAGAATAATTTTGAAGAAAGATCAATGTATAAATTTTAATGTCGCACTTGAGGACAATTAAATGAAGCTCCCTACCCTTTATTGGATCACTAAAATTCACAAAACTCTATATAACGCTCGATTAATTGCAAATTCAACCTTATGCATTACAAAAATATTTCTCTACTATTGACTTCTTGTCTTACTGCAACACAAATCAACGTACAGAAGTATTTCTCCAAGGTATATGAAAACTCGGGGATTAATCTGTTTTTGTCCATCAAGAACTCTAAAGATGCTATAAAATAGCTTATA
Organism: Mercenaria mercenaria; assembly: GCF_021730395.1. Taxonomy (NCBI): domain Eukaryota; kingdom Metazoa; phylum Mollusca; class Bivalvia; order Venerida; family Veneridae; genus Mercenaria; species Mercenaria mercenaria. The sequence continues at coordinate 65,940,553 of NC_069368.1, read as the reverse complement.
AACAAATGTTCAACTATAAGAACTTATGACTTTTCTACTCTTTATACTTATTTACCACATAATCGTATTAAAGAAAAACTGGTAGCTTTAATTTAGAAAACATTTCCAAGTGAAAACACTAATTATCTGGCACGCATTGAAAAAAGAGTATTATGTTCTTACAGTAAATTTAAGAAATACATCCTATGGAATTGTGATTAGGTGTGTGAAGCTCTAATGATTCTATTAGATAAGATATTTATTGAATTTGGCAATAGAACATACAGACAAGTAGTCGGTATCCCGATGGGAACAAACTGCGCCCCACTCATTGCTGATTTATTCTTATACTGTTATCAACGAGATTTCATGCTAAGACACAATTTGAAATTACTGAAGCTTTTAATGGAACCTCGAGATATATTGATGATATTTCAAATATGGACAACCTAATTTTTCAGAAATGCTGAAACACATTTACCCTAAAGAGGTACAGCTTAACAAGGCTAATACTTCAAATTTAGAAGCGTCATTTTTGGACTTAAGTTTAACAATTGTAAATAATAATCTAGAAACGAAAATATATGATAAAACAGACGATTTTATTTTTTGAAATTGTCAACTTCCCCCACCTTGATGGAGATGTCCCTCGAGCAACGTCATGAGGTGTCTACATTTCACAACTTATTCGTTTTGCAAGAGCTAGCTCAAATTTAAAGGATTTTAATGATAGAAACCTTCATATCACCAAAACATGATTGCAGCAGTGTTACTGTTATGATAAGCTACGGTAAGCTTTCAGCACATTTTACTACAGATCGTCCTAACTGTTAAAGAATTATGACACTAACTTTAAAACACTCTTAAAACTTGGTCTTTCCCTCCCGGAATACTATGGAGATGCAGTTTATAAAATTCGGAAAATCAAACATAGTCCTTATTTTAATCAGATATTTGTAAAATGTGTTAAAATGTTTATCAAAAGATGATACAAGAAGATGGTGAAGCACCCCTCTACAGTTAATCGCTACGCTTTCCTATTTGATGATACTGTGTCTTATAAATTGTAAGACTCATTGATGTTTTTCTCCTAAATCCTACATCAAAAGGACTTAGGGAGTGGAATTTTGTCTTGCAGCTTTTCTTAGTCGAGCCCTTAAAAGATAGGCTCTTGGTGGTCTGACTTCAGACAAGTTGTTTAGTACATTGGTGTAATCATACTTTCGATATACCATGATTTTATGTTTTACATAACATGATCTGGCATTACTAATGTAAGAGCCTGTGTTGTCTAACTTTCTGAAATAGAGTAAGTGAGAGGATGGCATGCCCTAAACCTGTTTTAACCCCCGGTTTCTTTTAAACAGGTTATTGACTGTTCCAATGCGCTGTCCCTGTTTACAACATGTCCGTCTTGTATATTTTTTGTTGCGTATGTTGTCTTCTTTGTTGTTATTAGCGTTTCCTTCCTCTTTCTCCCAATCGCCCCCTCCTACTGCATTTGCTCACCCTTGCTTTGGCATCCACTCCCCTTTAAATGTTGGCTGTCGAAATCCTTACGCGGTGCCCGATTGTATTTCTTTTCTGCTTCTATTGTGTTTGCGTATGTGTGTTTTTGCGTCAGTGTGTCTTAGACCTTGTTCTACAGTGTTGTTATATCATACTTGTCTGTTTATCTATGTAAATTTGTTGTGTGCTTGTGCGTTCGTGCGTATGCCTGTGCGTTCCCTTTTGAATATTCATCCTTGTTGCAGTTTCCCCCTCTACACCCTATTCCTTCCTCTCGCCCTTTATCTATATTTTGCATAAATTTTTTGAAGCAAGATGCGCATGCGTGAACCGCACAAGTCAATTTTTTTTTCCATGTCAAAATATATTTATTTTACAGAAAACAGAAAACTTTTAAAACTTCTTTTACGAATTATTGTTTTTAAGACATCTTGGACATTTTACAGTTGGTATAGCATTAAAGATCGGCAGAAATCATAGTTTTTAGGAATTTTCACCTGAGGTCAGGATCAGTGAGCGCATTGTTACATCTGGATCGCAAGACGCTCTTGAAAATCTCTACCAAAACAGTGACCTTGACACTTATCAGAAAACCCGGAAATGGCAATGTTTCAAACTGTTATTGTACTTTTATCGTCGTGCTGCAAAATGAGGTAGCTCTAGCGACTGATTGCCAGACAGAGTATTGGCCTGATATACATAAAACACATATAACATAAAAATTGTTGAAAATTCATTGCAAATTCTGATGAATGACTATCTAAAAGATACTTTTTGGACACCAGATGCAGGATCTCTATCTATATGCATATGCTTTTGTAACCAGTGTACTGTAGATATATCATATGTGATGTACTACCACCTCACTCACACCAGGCGTGTCAAATCTCAGCCAGTAGAAATCAAAAACTATATTAAATTGTACTTGATTATTTTGTCAGGCGACATTGCGTCAAGCCCAGGACATATCCGTTATCCTTGTGGAGGATGTTACAGGCCAGTGGCCAAAAACCACCGAGCAATATATTGTGAGGGTTGCTACTTCTGGTGGCATATTAAATGTGTTCATGTGACACCCGTTGAATACAATTCACTTGCAAACAGCGAGGACCCATGGTTATGCCGTGAATGCTCAAATTTTCATTTTACAGACAGCTTTTTCAGTAATTCATATATATCCATAGATGATTCCTACACTTCAGCAGACTCGGAAAAAATTCTTAACAACTTCGAACCAATGACAAAAACGAGACAACAACACCCAAGAAGATTTATATGTGCCTGCTTAAATATTAATAGTTTACGAAATAAGTTTTATAGTATTCAGGAAATTTTGATAGAAAATACTGTTGACTTATTATTCATTTTAGAGACAAAACTTGATGATTCTTTTCCAAATTCTCAATTTGCAGTTGACAATTACCACATGTGGCGGGCTGATAGGAATTCATATGGTGGAGGCATCATTGCATATCTACGCTCAGACATCGCTGGTGAAAGACGCCCAGAATTGGAGTTTAAAGGCATTGAATCCATCTGTATCGAGGTAAAATTGAATCAAACAAAGTGGATCATTTTTGAAACATATAAACCTCCATCTCTGAACATAAAATTTTTGAAGAAAATGGTGATATTATTTTAGACAAATCTTTAAATAAATATGACAATTTGTTGCTAATTGGAGATTTAAATTTCAATATGCTCATTGAGGAAAAGTGTCTGCCACTTAAAAATACTTGTGATATATTTGGTTTAGAAAATATCATAAAAGATCCTATATGTTTTCCTATTAATAGTAGCCCTACATTATTAGATGTTGTGTTAACCACTAGCAATCATGTAAATTTTGACTGTGGGTTAAGTGACTGTCACAATCTCATAGGAATATAATTTAAGCAGGAAATAGATAAACTGAAAAACAGATTCAGAATCTATAGGAGTTTTAAACATTTTAATACTGAAAATTTTAACTAGGATTTATCAAACATTCTTTTAACTTTAGACAATTGCGAGACAGACGTTAATAAAAGGTATAATGATTTTAGTAAATTATTTATTGAGACTGCAAACAAACATGCTCCCTTAAAGAAGAGGAGGGTTCTCCAGAGACCAGCCCCTTTTATGAATAAAGCCCTAAAACATGCCATATATAAAAAAAGAATGCTCTTTAATAAATACAAAAAAAAAATAAAACATCAAAAAACTGGAAAAAATTCAGGAAACAAAGAAACTTAGTCACAAGCTTGAGAAGAAAATCTTTGAATAAATACTTTATTGACAGATGTGTGGGGGGATGTAAATCAGCTGATTTCTTGCTTACTGTAAAACCTTTTCTTACCAATAAGGGCAACATCAAGTATAAAGATACCATTTTACTGGAAAATAATAAATTAATAACAGATCAACAGGAAGTATGTAATGTGTTTAATGATTTTTTCTTTAACGTGGCTAAAATATAGGTAACAACTCAATTGAAGTAAATGAAAATCATCCAAGTAGTGTAGAAATCAAAGAAAACACTTTAATTAAAACTGAATAAACTTTTAAACCTGTTAGTCCTGATTTTATTGATAAGCAAATTGACAAGTTATGCATTAAGAATGCCACAGGAGCAGATGGTATTTCCTCTAAACTAGTTAAGCTGGCTAAACCTGTTATCTCAAATTATATCACTTCCATGGTTAACCAGTCTCTTACAACTTCAGCTTTCAAGTCAAGTCAAGTCAAGTCAAGTCAAAAATTTATTAAATGTAACAAAGGCCTCCGGCCCAAAATACACTACATAATATATAGTAAGTGGTTCAATCAGATAGTTGTGATCCCACAAAATGTATACATATACACTGATTAAGTTGAGACACATATTCATAGATTCAGCACACAGTCGACTAGCAAACATATCTTAACATAATAGTTCTATAGGCTGCTGAATATCATAATTAACAGGTGAAACATTATTTCAAAGCTTCTCAAGATACAATGCTGTTTGTTATAACACCTTTTCATTATCAGAGCTAAGTATGTTATAAAAACTTTGTATACTTCTGTCAGATGAATACCAATTCAGAAGATACTGATTACGGATCTCACTAAATTTCTCACATTGAAAAAAAGCATGATATTCACATTCAACAATACTAGTGTTACTTCTATTATAACAAAATTGGCAGATACGAGATTCAAAAGGGGTATTGTTGTGCCTACCAGTTTCAACATGCAGCTTATGGCTTGAACAACGAAATTTTGACATTGCTAGCCTGTATTTAAATGGCAAATTTATTGTAAGGTAACGTTCTGTATTTAATAAAGTTTTAAATTGTTTATAATGGTGACATCTACTTGATTCATCGATAGACTCTTTCCAGTTTTGTGTATGACAATCTATGAGTCTTTGACGAAAAATACTTACGAAGTAGTCAATATCTCCAACATCATGTGAAACCCAAACATAACCAAAACCATACAAAAATAATAAGTGTTTGACCTGAGTAGCCCAGGTGATTCTGCCTACGTTATCTAAAGATTGTAGCATATAATAACACCGTTTAGGGTATCTAGAGTTATCCATCTGTATTAGTTTACACCAATACTTAACACAGTTTGAATAATAGGTTATACACGTTGGTAGTCTGCCACATTCTCCCAAAACAATTATATTATTCGTTGAGTTTTTTACTCCAAGAAATTTTTTACAAAACTTAGTATGTATGGTTTCTATTTCTGGCGAATATTTATATCCCCAAATCTGAGATCCATAGCAGAGTACTGGTTTTACCATAGCATCAAATAACTGAAACAACTGTTTAATGTTAAAATATCCAAATGGCCTTTGATAGTTATACATAGCATATATCGACTTTTGTGCCTGTGACGCTAACTTTTCTTTAGCTGCTGTCCAAGATAAGGTCGGCGTAAATAAAATGCCCATATACTTATAAACAGTCGTAACGCTAACTAACTGGCCACGGAAAAACCATCTTTCATTAATTCTTAAGGGTCCACCATTTCGAAATACAATTATTTCAGTTTTACTGAGGTTAACTTCCATCCCTGTTGAATTACAAAATTGTTCTATTACGTTGAGTTGTTGTTGTAACTTAAATACAGTTTCTGCACAATTTGCAATGTTATCTGCAAACATCAGACATAATATATCGGGTATTGAATTGTCGATAAAAATACCTGAATTACATTTTTCGCGCAGTAATGAGGATAATTGATCAATAAATAAGGACAAAATCACAGGACTACTTATGTCCCCTTGTCTTGTACCAATGTTACACGGAAAATAATCCGTTACTCTCCCCGTTGATGTCTTAACACAAGATTGTAAATTTTGATACATTTGAGCAAGGATCCTGAGAAAATTACCGTTTACACCTTTAGATTGTAAACTTTCAAATAACTTTTTATGGTTAATCTTATCAAAAGCTTTCTTGAAGTCGACATATAGGCCGTAAAAACGACCACCAGATCTAGACAAGTATTTCTGAGCCATGGCTTGTAAACAAAACACGTTATCAATGGCAGAATAACGACGTCTAAAACCTGCTTGGGCTTCATCAATTTTTTTATTGTTTTCAGCCCACGAATATAAACGTGAGTTCATTATATTAGAAAAGATTTTGTACATTGTGGTAGTTATAGATATACCTCTATAATTGCTCGGATCATTAAGGGCTCCTGACTTATGTATTGGACAGATTATACTTTGACCCCAAGAAGTGGGGAAACTCCCACTCATGAATATCTTGTTAAATAGAGCGCATAGTACATGAGCTATTATATCATCTTTATACTTATAAAATTCTGCATTCAATCCGTCATTACCTGGGCTTTTGCCGATTGCTAATTTTAAAATGGAGTTTTTAGTTTCCTCTAAGGTAATTTCCGAATTTAGAAACTGGTCGCGGGGACCCTCATCATTAATAACAATGGCTTCTGCAGACTCATCAAATAACAGGCTACTGAAATATGTAAACCATTCATTTGCTGAAACAGTTAAACTATTTACGCTCTGATTGGGTCTAGATTTCTTCAGTACTTTCCATAACTAATTGATGTTATTACAACATTCAACGAGTTTAATGCGTTCTCTACTTTGAAAAGCATACTTTTTCTGATTTACAGCATTTTTAAAAATACTTTTCCTCTCTTTATAACATTCAAGGTCTTGATTACAATTTGTTGCTCTAAACTGACGCAGAGCCCTATATTTACTGAGTTTTAATATTTCGCACTCTTCATCCCACCATTTTGGTTGAGTTACTGATGATGTGGTATTGCTAGATTTAAACTACACTAGCATATGTGATGCTGCTTCTTGATATACATTAGTTAATGTACTAACTGCTCTATTTATGTCTGTATTTATAAGATTGAGAAAGGAGGCTCTGTGCTGTTCAAAAAGATTATTAAAAACAGTGAAAAAAGTATGGCTCTTATTAGAATCCCATTTAAATTTCGGAAATATCATTCCAGATGTACTCTCTGAGACCAATGATACTTTAAACATGGCACAACTCACTCCTTTACATAAGAAAAACAGCAATCTTGAGAAAGGCAATTATCGCCCAGTCAGCATCCTTCCAATTGTGTCTAAAATTTTCGAACGTGCAATGAACACCCAAATCGTTGAATTCTTTTATCAGCATTTTAATATATATCTTTCTGCATTTAGGCCAAAAGTTGGGTGTCAAACAACATTATTAAGGATCATTGAAGATTGGAAACAAGCGCTCGATGAAAAAAAAATATGTGGCAGCAGTCTTGATGGACCTGTCCAAGGCCTTTGATTGCCTTCCTCATGATTGCTGATTCTTAAATTAAAACATTACGGAGTTAGTGATAGTGCATTAATGTTAATTACAAATTATTTAAGTAACAGAAAGCAATGTATTAAATTAGGTCATTTTACTAGCAGCTTTCAACATATACAAGGGTGTGCCTCAGGGCTCTATCCTTGGGCCTGTTTTATTCAACATTTTCATTAATGATATTTTCCATTTTGTAAAGAAAAGTAACTTGTATAATTACGCAGATGACAACACACTATCTCATTCGGATCACAATATTAATGAAGTAAAAAATACTTTAGAACAGGACAGTCTTTCTTTAATACAATGGTTTACTGACAACAAAATGCAGGCAAATCCTGATAAGTTTCAGGCAATAGCTTTAGGACCAAAATCAAACAAAAGTAATCTTTCCATAGATTTAAAAGATACTTCAATTACTTGAGAAGAGGAAGTCAAACTTTTAGGAGTTACAATAGATTTTAGATTAAATTTTAAACTCATGTTTCAGATATTTGCAAAAAGGCTTCTAGACAGTTAAATGTGCTAAATCGTATTGGGAAAAATCTTTGTAAATTAGGAAAACTTAATATTTATTACTCTTTCATAATGTCAAATTTCAACTTTTGCCCCTTAACCTGGCATTTTTGTGGTGAAATAAATACAAATAAAATAAAGAAAATTCAAGAAAGAGCTTTACGGTTTATTTACAATGATTATACATCAAACTATCTATCTCTCCTAATTAAATCCAACCTACCAACCTTAAAAATTAGAAGATTAAGAACTATTGCCTTAGAAACATTTAAGATTATTAACAAACATGCACCAGTTTATCTTCATGATCTGATTACAGTAAAAAATAATTCATATTCTTTTAGGTACAGCAACACTGCAGAGGTTCCGCAAGTTAGAACCACAAGGTATGGCCTGAACTCTTTCCGCTCGGCAGCGCCCAGATTTTAGAACTCACTCCCTCAGCATTTCCGTGAGGAAACAAACCTGAGCCAGTTCCGGAGTCTGATCAATGCCTGGAGCGGACAGAGTTGCAGATGCTCTTCATGTGCTGTTTTGAGTTAACCTCTGTTACATGCTTATTTTCATTCTGCTTTTGCTGATTTTATTTTGTTGTGCTTGCTTTTACCTAAGCATAGTATTTCTAATTGTATTTTATTACAGGATTTTTTTTTGCTTCTTTGCTTGGTGTACATTGTACCTGCATTATTTGTGTTATGCTTTATGTTTGTATGCACGCTATATAACGTTTTGTTTTGCTGCAACTATCGAGATGCAGGTGCTAATCAGGTCATCTTGTTTTAATTCTATCTTATAGGTGTTTTAGTTAATCAGACACACTCGTGCTGTCTTTTATTTTCAGTTTTTATCTGATGTTTATCTAAGGCATCTTTAGGCTACGGTCAAGATTAGCACCAGTACCTCAGCTTTTCTTTTTAAATGTAAATGTGCTGTTCATTATGGCGTTTTAATAATATGTGTGCAAATGCTTTTTTACTCATACTAAAATTGTGTATCAATTGTTATTAGGGATGGGAACGAATATTCGAATATTCGAATATTCGGAAATCGGTCGAATATTCGAATACGAAAATCAAATTCGAATATTCGTAAATTATTGTATATTTTTGTTCAAAATAAGTATCATTGATTTTGGGCAATATGAACATGCTAATTACACAGAATAAAACCATGTCATGTTTGTTTATCGAGTATCAAAAGATGTCCAATTAACAAGAAAGTAGCAATGCATAATTGGCAGGGGACATCGTTACGGATTAACAGTTTGCAAAAGGCGTCATTGTGTCAGATGCATGTCAAAAGATGTCTAATTAACAAGAAAATTGCAATACATAATTACCTGGGGTCATCGCTACGGATTAACAGTTTGTATTGGCGTAAATGTGATATATTTTTATCTTTTGTTCATTTTTATTGGTGCCTGTTTCATGTAACAAGTTGTAGAATTTTTTTTTCGAAAACAATACCAAACTTGTAGATATTGCCGATCTTTTCACAATATTTTGTACGACGTTTCAGACCATCCGCAGAATCGGTTTTCATCCGCAATTGGCCGTATTCGAATTAACTTTTGAAGTACTTTATAATAAAATCAAGATAACATATGACTGATGCATAAGTTCATGTTGAAGGAGGTTTAAGTTTGCCTTACTTGCTTTTTACACGACGATTTTTACACGTCGATTAAAAAATTTCAAAATGGCGGCGGTAATACAACAGCGCGTCACGTGTTTAAATGGGACGACCTGCTATTTTTAGATAAAATTGCGACGGTCTAAATTATAATCGTTTTGATTTTTTGTATCATTTTGAAGCTAAAACACTGAATTAGTTAAATATGTTCATGATTATACTGACAGAATCGTGAAATAAAATGCTAGGATCGGCGGGTTTTGCTAAGTAGGATCGGGTTACCCGAAACAAACATTTTCTGGCCTTATTACGCACGATGATCCACGCTGTAAACAAATGAATACGTTATGTATATGCCAATCACTAAATAAGAATTTAAAGCTTCCATTAAAACAAACCGAATATTCGAATATATTCGAATATGGCAAACCGAATATTCGAATATTGATTTCAGTATTCGTTCCCATCCCTAATTGTTATATATTCGTTAAATAAGTCGGTCAATAGCTATTCATAGCTAATGTTGATTTGTTTTGTACCATACCGACAATAAATAAAATTTGTATTGTATTGTATTGTATTGAAGCAACCCGTCTATAATATTTTTCCGTTACAGCTTCTTTTTGTAGTGGGGCTACTTTGCAAATGCGTGGTTCTGAGTCTGTGTTTGTAGTGTCCTGTGCTTCCGAGAAATCTACACTTACTTATTATCTTATGCAGCTGAATCTGTTTAGTTGAATGAAAAACATGTTTGTGAGTGACAACATTTCTTTTGCAACATTTTGTACAAAATGTCTTCATTTCGTTTAAGCAAACATGCAGAATGGATTTCAGCACGACAAGGATAAATGGTCAAAACCGGTTAACCAATGAATATATGCATAAGGAATGTTAATTTTAATGTAGTACAATAATTCGAATTTACTGAAATAAACGTAGATTACAAGTACTTTTTCGCTTTGAAGTATAATTTATATTGCATCAGTATCTTACATTTAGATTGAACTAATATTTGAATAACTAGAGGTAAACGGAAACATTTCTCTATTCGTATTTCAAAGTTCAATTTAATATGATTTTTGTTCTAGTAGGAACATTATGAAAAAGGTGGAACTACAGATCGAAATATAGTGAGAGGAAAATACTATAACTGACTCAGCAGGTTATTTCCAAATATCCATGAGTACAAATTTGAAGAAAGGTGATTGTCAAAATGCATCGTTTACTTATAGTACAATCAGAAAGAACGATATTTTAAAAACTATTATTTCACTCTCTTTCTCAATTGTTAAGTCAACTTTTATAACTACATTTATAAGACAAGTGGTAATAAAACATTTTGGCACACCTTTCTAGTTTGTAAGAGATATATTTCAGAGACTTGAATTATGTATGTCAGCCAGTGATATGTTTTATCTTTCAGCTGTTATAAGTATAAGCAGGTTCAAGGAATTGCACTGAGTCAGTTGTGAGTTTCAATTCTTAAGCGCTTCATGCAGCGGAAATTTCGTGATCTAAGAAAGTAAGATTTTCTGCGAATTTGAGCATTCAATATGCTACATATTGTATTTCATGTATTAGAAAATTTGATATAACCCTGCAATAATTCTGAATAAGGGTATATCCAATTATGCTCAGGTAAGAGCAAGGATTTAATTGATAACTTTTATCTTTATATTTGTCAGGAATAATTTTGTCATTAAATAATTATAGATCAATGTAGATTCTAAGAATCGCACTGAGTCGTTCACGAGCTTTACCTCGAAAGAACTTCATGCTAGAACAGCGAACAATTTATCTTGGAAACACACACTATTGTTGTTCCAATTGCTCAATATATGGATAATGAAAGTATGTTTTGATTAAAGTAAGAAAGTGTACAAATGCCGTGTGGCTCTACGAACGTTAAAAGTCATTGATCACTGGGTCTGAGTAGCATTCCTATGCTTTTACGGTTATTCAAAAGAATAGCGACATAGTTAGCAGTATATTGTGTTATTAAACACACCTTTCAATTTCAATTTTATTTTTTGAAATACATCCTGAAATACTTTATATTATCTGCAAAACATATGTGGGCTTCTATTTCCAACTTTTACTTCCCTAGCAGTAAATATTTGTAGGAGAAATCTTTCAAATAAAAACCAACTGCACTGAGCTGTGTGTCAGCTAAAATACTTTGCTTGAATGGTTCACAAGGAAATGCACACAATTGCCAGTTCAAACGAAAGGTTGCTTCACATTTTACTGTTGGTTGTTTCTTTTCGTTATCACTAATTTTGTTCATCCGTACTGAATACAGTTTTGAAAAACACAAAACTGCAATGGCATTTCTCATATTTAATATGTTTTAAGGATTTGATTCTTCTATCACTTCTGATAAGCAAATTATTAAGATAATCTAGCAACCAAATGAAGAACTTATAACCAATTTCAGTCTGTGATCTAGAACAATATGCATACATTAGTAAGTGTTGCTGTCTCATGGTCTTCAAATAATCAGCTGTTAGCTGTTATAACTATATTGTGTATGTCTCGATGTCTGAAGTTTATTGTCCTCCACATCTTGATTTAAGACTTATCATAAGTAATATAAAATATAACAGGACATTATATTTAATTTCTTTTCCTTCAAAGCCTTAATTTTACTCATTTATACATGAAGCTTGCTGCTGTTTCAAACACAATCACATGTGAACTGTTTAAATTCGCTATTTCTCAAGGATTTAAGACCTCATATAATCATATTGTGAAACTATAGTTTTCTCTTTTTTTAGTTTCAAAGCCAAATTAAACCAATAAACAAAGAATGTTTAAATGTATCTTTTTGCTTTTATAATTTATTATTCAGTATTGGATTCAAAATGTTCAAAAAGGCTCTTTTATGTTGAACATGTATAATATATTTAAGAACCTGCCGTACATTATATGTCACAATGGCCGTATTACTCCATTAATAACATCGTTCTATGCTCTTTGCTTACCACCGTAATAACATACAATATTAGGTAACAGCATTATTCATTTTAGCTTGTATAAAATGTGTCACTTATAAGGGTTACAATAGCATTAAACGTTCCAATGAAATCAATGGAATACTGTGTTTTTCATATGTCAGTACTTTTTCCAGATGATAGTCATTACAAAGGACCTCGGACGTTTTTCTATTCAGACTGCCTATCCGGTTAAGGAAAAAGGGACATAGGGATAGACTTCTGAAATTGCATAGTTACGATAGTTGAAGACCATTTCTTGATAAATGCGACTTCATTTTACAAGTTTATGAACCAAAAAGAAGACTTTGTAGACATTTCTTATTCTCTTTTCTATTAAAATATGAACATAAATCATTTTTTTTACGTTTTAAACATCTTTCCCCCCAGTGACGCAACAAAATAGTTCACATGCCTTTGTAAATAATTATTATATACGTATGCTGCAAAAAATGGTACTTGGTCACGGGGGGAAAGTGTTTAAAATTGAAAAACTACGTACAGGGTGTCAGCAAATAAATTTTTACATAAATATTTGACACTTATTGCATGTGTTTCCTAAACCTTACATATCTACAGCTTTATTCATTTTTGTAAATATTTCAAGCACAGAAAACAATAAACTAAATAAATAGCGGACATAGAAAGTCAAGCTAGAAAGCAGACAGATCGTTATAAGTATATGTTATGAATTTTTTAATCAGATCTGTTACCTCTTGACAGTCTAAGTCCATCGATTGAGTGTCATCAGGATTGAGATAACTGCGTCTGTCGTAAGTCAAGAACCAAGCAAGTGGCTTAGACATATAACATATGTGTCTTCAACGTAAACATGACAAAGAAAAACAGACGAACTTCTATAGGAATAGTGCCACTTTGGTGCAATATTTTTACCTTTTTTAGGACACAGTTGAAGCGAACCTAGAATGCATTTTAAGAGCAACATTTGCTTTTATTCGATCCAGCATCCTATACCCTAACAGAACTACACCAGACACCATCTCCTTAACTGACCCAGTTGCTTCCAGAACTAACACTGACACCCATAGAACTAATACTGACTCGCCCAGAACTAACACTGACACCCCCAGAATTAACATCAATTCGCTCACACGTCTGAAACTTATTTTGAAGCCAACCGAAATACTAGTAAGGACCTCAAAGAACTAACACAGGCACACCAAGAATATCTATATACATGTTGATACTAGCTAGTGAAGTTCTGTTCCACTGATATAAAATGCTAAAAGTAAGGCATCCCTGAACCCACTGTGGAATAGGCAGTCTCCTGCACCCCTCCGTTTCAACTGAAAAAGGCCAACTACGCCAATGTATGGCCAGCTACACCACTGCATGTATTCAATAATAATGCTCCACATAATGCCCGGTCAGTATTGTACATGTGTATAAATACAGTATAGCAATAGATGTATAGAAAACAAACAATAGGCTATGATCAATGCATCAGTTATCATGGGCACTCGGGTGGAAATAAATGAAGTACAGTTAGGGACCAAAAGTTTTGTTCCACTTTTATTTTTTCCGTTTCGTTTATTTTCAAAAATGTCAATAAAACTGATAATCTGCATGGTATAAGTTTATTTATTGTGTTAAAATATTTCATAGTAGACATACGTTAAATGCCAATGTTTATTTTAACTAAAAATACACATTTTTCAAAAATATGACCATTAGTTATAAACTGTTCGAATTTCAAGAAAACGAATATGAAATAAAACTATTCTTTGTGACAGTTTGATAGGAATATAACTTATTTATCAGTATTTGAAGCTATAATATAAACCTATCAGCTATTGAAGTCAAGAAATAGCATTGAACTTGGGGCAAACTCCCTAGCATAATGTCCGATGTCCTTTTCTAAATATAACACACTACGATACATTAAGGAAATTTAAACTGCAAACATATATATACGAATTTAATTGACAAAAGAGGGAAACGCTCGTCTAACATTTACCTTCAAAACTGAACATAGCATGCTTATAACTGACATGTATTTAAGCTTGTTTGCCTAAAACTAGCATATCTATAAACATTTTCATATTTAAATTCAGTTTGCTTGGTTATCTAAGTGCAAGTTTTCAATGAATATTTGCATTATTCTTATATTAAGTTTAAAAAGAGATTATTTTCCATTTCAGCACCCCATTTAAAAATAAAAAACTCACTAAGGCTGTTAACCATGTTTAAATGACAAGATACATTTGTAATTTATATGCATGGTTTCAAAACCCAGACTATATCAATGGAACTATTTGCCACATAAATCTAGGAATACTGTTGCGCATTCTGTGTATCACTTATGGCATAAAAACACATATCAGACATGACAGATTAAAAGGAAAATATTGGATAACGAGAAAATTAATTACATTAAATAGACATTTATTTCAACGGAGCCTTGTACCAGCGTACTTGCCTTTATCAATTTCATCACATCATCTAATATATTCGACAGTTTTAGCAGTTATACACTGTAATAGTATTATAATATATCATTCAAATCGTGTCCGGTCAAAACATTTGGTAAAACACATTATAACCGCATCCAGATACATTAAATACTATTTGTTGGTAATTATGAATGTAACTAATTTACATATGTGTTAAATTGTCAAAAATATAAGACATTTACGTTAAACTTAAACACGCAGATCAAGTAATTTCTGTGTTTACATGAAATGAAAAGAATAGCATCATAGATAATTTTTTTTTTACATTGCATCATAAACAAATATAGTTACTTTTACATATCGAAGGTTGTTGCTAGGCCATTAAGCTCTAGTGATACTGCCTTGGCGCAAGTGCAATGTCTTGATCTGAACTGTTCGCTATTCCGTCACTAAATTTTTAAAGAAAACCCCTTTGAGTAGTAAGTGGTACTTCTAAACTGAATGAGGGACCAGTCTATTTTAGGATAAAGGTTAACGTGTATGTTGCAATTTTCCTATTAATTTTAATAAATTGTTTGGCAGGACCATATGTATGAAAAAAATGTTTCCATGATAATACCCTTTTGAACTATAAATAAATAATTTCAGAGCTTTCATGACAACCGTTCGGGATCGGAAATGATAACACTGTAAATGTTAGTTCATTTTGCAAATCTTTGTCGGATTTGGTGATAAAACAATAAAAATGGCAAAAAAGACCTGCAGCACTGATCTTTTACCATTGTTCTTATATTAATAAATCAATATAAATGTATAGATCAATTTCAAATTGGTCTTAAAAGTATTTTCTGTAATAGTGTTTTCTTATCCTGGAGGTAAATTATAACTCTACACTAGGTATGTTATGCAAAGCAAATTTGCATAAATTGACCAGTGCCACAAACAACGTTGCAGGAAACAATATATCACTAAATCTGAATAAAATCATGTAATATATTATTGTCATTTAACGATAATAATGTGAGATATTTGTTTAAAACTATACAGTAAACAGTTTTAAACTATAGAGTAAACACTAAATAGGAAGGTACCTTATACATGTTATGTTACCATTTAAATAATCTTGTTTTCTTAACAGGGCTACCGTTATTATAAATCACGTAAATATAAATTATGTACTATGCTAAACTTTATTAACGTAATTAAGATTTGGTTTAAACACTGTTTGGAACCCACGTGACCAGAAGCCTGATTTGTAAACAAACGCTTTATGTAACATTTTGGTAGTTGCTTTGTTGATACTCGATGGAATTCTATCATGAAGTAAAGACAGATGCCTTCCTCTTTAAAAAAACAAACACTCCGTGTTTGTAAGAAGCCAGATATATTTGGTATTTTGTTGAAAAAAAAACCAACGGCGTATTTCGTTGGTCACATAATTGTGTGCTAAGGCACGGGGTATTTCACTTAAAATGGTCTAAATGATTTGTAAGTCATTTTCAGGCTACAATTCATTAGTTTCTAAGTAGCCATCCAGATTATAAAGTGACTAATTAATATTTTCCGAATAGTTACGGTGATTCTTGCTGTGACTTGCTGAAAACTAAAGCACTATGGTCCGGAGCACTTCTGAAATATGCTCTTGTTTCGTTTTTATAGCTCATATCAAGCGATGTACGGATGTCATAGTTCAAGAAATCGTTAAAGCTCTTGTTTTTTCTCCTCAGGACAAAAAAAGAAAACACGGAAAAGAAAGTCCCTTGTGAACATGATAAATGTTTGTTTGAGGAACAGGAATGGATTATAATGTGATATAATTCATTTTTCTTTCTTTGAGCTAGGTTCACATTGTGTCCAAATTGCAAGACTTACAGATGGCGATTGGTGCTTTCTTTTGTTGGGATCTGGGGCATTTTTGACCACGTTTTAATAAAATATGTCGTAAATCGGAAGAAAACGTTTAAGTGCGACTGTTAAACTTGCTGTTGCAGGTACTTTGAAGGTCTTAAAATTCCATCGTGTACATAATTGGAAACAAGTTTAGTTTATTGCGTTTTGAGTCATCTGTTGGCGGCGTCATAGGAATTGATATTTTCGCGACCTTCAGCTCCTCATCGTAAACTTAACCTAAAAATGAAAACAACAGACATAATACTTTTGCCAAGTTGCAGGACTTTGAAAACTGATAATGACATATAGTAGGTAAAAACACTAGACATATCTTCAAAAATGTGAAGTGCTGAAATATTGCTCTGCGCCAGAGCATCTTCAAGACGTTTTTCGGGCCATAGCGCTTTGTTTTCAGCAAGACATTGCAAGAAGCACTGATGTTATCCGGAAGAAAATCGTTCATCAGTCTAAAATTTGGAGGGACTGCGTAGAAAGTAGCGAATCGTAGCCTGGAGATGATTTTCAAATCATTTAGACTATCTTTAAATGAAATGCTCCGTGCCTTGGCAAAACATTTTGTGACCAACGAAATATGCCGTTGCACTTTATGCAAAAAGTTTCAAGTTAATATGACTTCGTGCCAGCACCAAGTGTTTGTCTTTTAAAGAGGAAGGCGTTCGTCTTCATTTAATGAAATTCCATCGAGAATTAACAAGGTAAAGACCAAATATGTAACGTAAAACAAGTCTTTTTGTTTACAAGTTTGGATCCGTACCGTACCTTCCGGTCACGTGTGTTCCCCACAATAGTAATGTAAAGACACTATTGCGATTAGGTATATAAAAACCCGATTTTTTGGCGATGTGGTTTACAAACTGCATAAGATTTTAGGTAATGGCAATTTTCCAGTTGTATTTAGCAAAATTATAAAACGTTTCAGTAAAAGAGGTTATGACCCAGCTGATTTGAGACACACCGTATATTTGGTGTTCAGCCCTTTTACAATTGAACGCTACGCTTTCCTCTTTGATTGTGACTGACGGAACAGGTGGAAGACTCTGTTATAGGTTGCTCTTAAATCCCACTTGGAGTGAGCTAATTTGATCTATGTCTTCTGCTCTGCTTTGTAGGACCGTTAAGGGTGTATCACTTGCTGTGCTTTATAAAAAGGCAATAAGTACTTTTAAGTTCTTATATAAATAAACAAGAGCGTTGTTTGTGTTTAAATAGCATGCCTTCTGTTGGCATTGCGTAAGTTTGGTTTTCATCTGAAGGGGATGACTTTTATTTACACTGCCCGTTGGCTTTGGAACATGATGGGGGTAAGAGTATGGTTAGATGCACCATAAACCAGTTTATACTGGAAGGTAGTGATGTTCCCGCCTACCGTTCCATAGCGGTGTCCAACTGTATGCCTTTATTTGTTCGTTTTGTCCTAATGTGTGTATTGGTAGTGTACTGGGTTAACGTTTTCGGAGGCAGCATTTTTAAAACGTAGCCATCCCTAATGGACATTTATCGTTGTGTTTTATTGAATCAATTATTCAGAAATTGTTCTAGAAACATAATTGTTGTCACATTAATGTATATTTTAAGAGAACAGTTTATTTGTTTATTTGTCGGTGTGTGAGATTTTTTTTCCCGTGAGGCACATATCATAGAATACGTTAACCACTACCATTGTTTCTGTCTAAAGGATGTGTAAGAAAACGTTGAAGCTACAATTATCAATATAGTTTATCTACACTGTAAGGGATAAATTTTCAGTTAACTTTGACGTGAAATATATATTATAAATTTTATGTTTCACTGTTATTTTAAATTTATTCCTTATAGAAGAAATACAAAAAAAACTCGAAAATACTTTAAATCGGTACCCAACTGTAAAGAAGTCTCTTGTTCTTATATCTGATTTTTTTTTTCTTTTTTATCAGAATAGAGAGTTTTATACAGAAATATATATTATATAAAGCCAACGAGCAAAGATCTATGAATCTTTGAGTTTTGAGTCAGATATCCGAGCGAAGCCAATGTTCTCCATACTGATTTGATAAAGGACAATGTGTCGAAGTAATTAGATCTCCATCTTTCATTAACAAGGAGAAAGTGTCAGTTAATTGCAGAGAGCAGATCTGTAATGATATACAATCCAGGAACATTGGTAAGATTTACGTCATTACGTTGCTGCTGAAAGGCTGTGCTATACTTTAACTAACAAACAAAAGAAAATATACAGGCCCCAATTTCACGAAAAAACTTAAGTAAGTACTTAGTTAAGTCTGTTATTTTAAAATCTTGCTATTGCTTAAGCTATTGTTATTTAATGTTGATTTTTTTCTTTACTGATGTATTTATAGCTAAATTGAACTTTGGTTAGTAATATTTGTCTGCAGTACTTATTTAAGTCACGCAAATACGAAATTTCTATTTAAGCACGAGATAACAAACTTAAGTATTTGCTTAAGTATATTTCTTCCTTTTATACTTAATTTTCTATAAAATTCAGAATTCTTGTGTGTTGATCTATGAAATAGTCATGTACGGGTCTAATATAGATGAAAATGTCAACATTGAAGACGCATAAAGGGCAAAAACAAGCAGTTTAAATAACAGACTTAGCTAAGCAATTACTTAAGATTTTTCGTGAAATTGGGGCCAGGTGTTTAAAATTAGATGTTAAGATTTAAAACAGACTGTCAAAACTGTGATATTTAGGTTATATTAAAGAAAGGAACAATAATAAATACCAAGTAGGGAAAGCATCGTTCCAAACAACGCAACCTCCTTCCCCAGATCGTGATTCACAGCACGTTGACGTGCACACGACCAACAGAACTCACATAAAACAAACATACGTGGACAAAACGAATTAATAAAGAAACACAGTTGGGCACTGTCTTAGAACTGTTGCAAAAAGACAACAGGGTAGCTTAACCCGGTGGCGCATCTACCTCACCCTTACCCTCATTGTGTTCCAAAATTATAAGACAGTGTAAATAAAAATTATTCCTGCCACATGAATCCCTAACACATGCTTTTTCAACAGAAGTATTATGTAGAACACAAAAATACACGTGTTAATTCATAAAAAAAGCAATCAATCAGAACCAAAACGCATGTACCCAATGCATACTAAATCCTACAAAAAACGGTCGATGGGATGGATGACTACACGATCTTACAAAACGAATTAATTGAGAAAATATATCACATAATATGTTTGACTGGCGTATCCAAATGGGAAGCATGTACCATTCTTAAATTAAAATCATCCGTCTTGTCATAAACGTTGGTAGGTATAATACTTTTATAAATAGAGAGATGTAACTCTAAAAATGAAGAAGCAGTGTACAAATTGTTAACCAAACTTAATGATCGGATTTTGATAGCCTATGATCTTAAAATCGTCTTTTCTCAAATTGTGTGAAGTTAATATTTTTCAGAAATGTTGGCATGATTTTAGAAACTTATGACATCTATTGTAAAATGTTTTCAGCAACTTCTAGCTATGTTCAGAAGGCATTCAGTATCTTCCTGAAAGTTTGGACTAGAATTCAGTATTTTTTTAATGATATAGTATGATGTATATCATGTAAATTTAGAAAATATTATTTTGGTGCAATTGAAAATTTATGAAGTATTTTTGACACAAAATGGTTTTATACAGTGCAGTAATTACTTTGTTTTGTGCAATGCTTCAAATGATATTTACAATATTTCACGATATTTCTAAGTTTTAATAAAATTATTAATTTAAATTATTTTATTTTATATCCATCAACTTGACATGCATTTATATAGATTTACTACCACTTACAACAGTTCACATTCTTGGTAGCATTGTGCTATTTCATGAGATTTAAGTCAGATATATGTATATATCTTTTTATTTATTAGTTTTTGTTAAGTGCGTCTTTTAAATAGTAAATATTTTATAGCTGAGCATTAACTATATCTTTTTTATGTATGTGTGTAGAAACACAAAAATACTTTATTATTGGCATGTATGATTGCATGTATGATTGCATCGATTGATAGTCAAATCCATGTTCCATGAAGGCAGCTCCTCATCTATACTTTTTTGTTTGAATGTTTATGAACTTGTTTATAGAACATTCCTAGAATTTAAATGAGTGTTAACACTATAAGACTGTACTTACATACAAAATAGCGCATATAATCATCATTTAATTGATAACAGTATATCTTTTAATGTTATCCAGTTTAAGCAACATCTTGTTTCCTGAGATGTTACTTTTAGCTCAGGCTCATTTAATGGAAATAGGTTCTGAATATATGTAAGTGCATCATTTACCTTCAGAGTAGCAAATAACTATTTGAAAAATACTGACGTACATTAAAATGAGATTAAAATCATTCTCTATATTGAAATAGATTTAAAACTTAACTTTAAAGCTGTTTAAACCAATTTTTTTTTTTTATAATATTTTCATTAATATGCATGAATATCCAATTTCTTAAATTACGTAGGAAAAGGCGAGCGACGGATTATGATGGCCAGATATAATGGATTATCATCTACAGGTTTGTCATTTCAAAATTTGAACTGCTATCACGAAAAGTATGAAATCGTATATAGTTCAATAAAGGCTTTTCATGGGATCTTTTTCACACAGTTGTTACTGTCAAATAGTTTGTATTATGTAAAGACGTCCAGGGGTGCATGGTAGACATTACTTGCCTACAACCTAAAAAGGACGAAGCAGTCTAGTTCCGGTATCAGTTAACTCAAGATTATATACCTTGTTTTATGAATCTGTCAAAAGTGGTGGACAATATCTGATCATTTGTATAATTATAAGTAATTGAGCTTAATTATAGCTACTGTTGAAAGTGTTTTGGCCCAGAAAACCGGCTTGATCTGTTCGATATTTTACGACGGCCTTACCTGTTGTTCTTGTTCAGTGAATCACCACCTTACAATGTTTAAAATAATTTCTGACATCATTACTGCATCAATGAATACATATGTAAAACCTTGTTCAGTATCAGTGACGAACTATAGAAAAGAATCCACTTACTAACAGTTTCGTAAATTTTCGTAAAAAAAGATGAAAATTTCTTTATTTGATCTGTGCAATAACATAACTGTCAACATAGTTTCTAATAAAAATTGTATTGTTTCACAAAAGCAAAACGTGAATGCATAAAACATAATTTTATTTAAAAAATGCTTCACCGATAGCTAAACAGTGCCAGTATATGGTAAAATATGAAACAGAGGATTATCGTGGCTCTATATTGCTCACCGGAGTTTCACAGCTTGCTTGAACAGTTTTGGCAGAGGTTAACGCGAAGAAAATATAGGTGAAATTGTTTCAACTTAGTAATTAGTAATGACATAGCACCACGATTTTTTTTTTCGAAACAGAATTATCTGAAGGAAACTGGTACAAGGTGACTGAATATTGCTGTGAAATTATTACAAATGTTTGCAGGCAGTGTATGGGGAGATGATTTTATTTTTTTATTTCTTTCGGCTGCTATGATAATTAAAACTCTGCATGGATGACCTTGGTTTGAGTGAATCTGAAAGATTACCCGATTACCATGTCAAGAAACGTTGCTTTTACGTTTGATTGAAATTGGCTTGTTGGTTTAGAAGGAGCTGTTCTTTAAAAAAAATCGTCAGGATTCGTATTTGAAGAACATGCGACGGACTTTCAACGATCATAAAACCTGACCATGCTCTGATCTAATATGAAGCGTGAAGGGTGGGCATACAAATGAGGAATACTAAATGGTGAGGGACAGTTTTAATTTTATACATAATGCATTAAATGGTACGGGCAAGCAACGAGTTGAAAATAAGGACACAACCTAGGAACAGGGTTTACAATGGCATTTGATACTCTTCAACTTGAGTAGCGAGAGAGTATTAATAACATAAATCCCCGCTAGATAAGCTTTTACATAAAATGGCCGGCTATCGGATTGTACATAAACATTAACATAAATAGGGCAAATATAAGGTAACTGTACACATATTTCTTAAATACCATTTGGGAAGTCAGAGCAACATAAGCATATTTTTTTCTGACAAGTCAGGAAAGATGTCAGACAAAACTCCGAAGATATAAAAAATAAGGAAACTCAGTTGTTTTGTTTCGTAATATTTGGAATCAAACCCTTAAGAAATCTTTCGAAAATGTAATCTTATTTGTTGTTACTAAATAAATTGTCGAATCTGCGGATAGGAATGTATGTCCCTTCCAAAGATGTAATGAAATGATATTTGCGATGACAAAATGAACAACATTATTTTCCTTAATATCAGGAGTTTAAAATATACATTATGTGAAGAAATATCATTGCTTTCAAGCAACGAATAATCCATTTGTAAGTGGTGTATATATTGCAATAAATTAATACAGTATTTAATGTAAATAACATCCATGTAGTCAAGTAAGTAACATTGTAATTAGAATATTTTCAGTTATTTCTTTCATTAACGCCAACTGCGATATTAAATCTAGAACTTCTTAATTCTACTGAAGAACAATATCTAAAGCTACCTACATGTCTATACGTTACAACGAGGACAAACAGAATACGACCTCTTGTAGTATTACTTTAAAGATAAGCTTCATTACCATAACATCAGAATAGAATAAGTCATAAATTTGAACAAAAATACATTTAATTTATTGTTTCCTAGTTAACCTTTTAAATACTGCATTTCCACGATATGGTGATTTGATACGTTCATGATGCAGAAAATGTCATTTACCCGATTAATAGAAACTTATTATTACTATCATCCAGAAAAATATTAACAATAATGACATAGGAGCGCTGTTGCTGAGACGATTTATCACATATTTCTCGTAATGACGTTTCTGATAATATAATAAAGTCAACAATATAAAAGAGATTGTTCTAAAATGATATAAAACATATCAAAAAGAGAGAACTATATTAGTCAATGTGATACAAGTCGCGCTTTGTTTCACAGGCTGATGTAAGATTCGTAGTGACTGCATTTTAATATATGAGAGAAATATAAATGTATGATAATAGTAATTGAGTCCGATATGTTCGTAATCGAATGACACTAGGTTGATTGATTACGTAAATGTATTATCTGTTACTTTCTTTATTATACTTTACCTATTTTTAAACATAGAGGAACAGATGTGACTCTGTAACAAACAACAGAGATAAAACATTCGAACAATGCAAAACCTCTACAGGAGATGATATGCTATTCAATTTTAATATAATAAAATATCTTTACAGGGCATCAAAAGTGCAATGAAGATCAAATTTCAAACCTACAACATGACTTTACAAAGAGGACAAACAATAGAATACCATTTCTTGTAGTATTACTTTGAAGTACAAGTTTCATTACCATAACATCAGAATAGAATAAAGAATTTGAAAAAAATAAGACAAATTTGATTTAATCTTTCCTAGGTTACATTTAAAATATTGCATTTCCTAGATATAATGATATGATATCATGATAAATGTTGTTTATCTGGGAAACTTGTTATTACTGTCGTCTAGAAAAATACTGACATCGAATAGTTGAGTGCTGAAACGATTTCTTACATAATTATACACACACTAGTAGAATTTCATCAATATTGTTGTAAGATTACTAATTCTTTATATTCTTAAGAGCAAATATGGTATTTCGCAAGAAAATTAGATTATTGACAAGGAGCGTAAAATGTGATACATGCTGTTTCTCTATAAAACGGATCAATTAATGTTCCACTCAAAAAACGGTGGGGGTTCCAGTAGTTTCCTTTTTATTATAGATGTCAAAGTAAGCTGAACTGTATCAGTTTGACTTAGATAGAAGTAGATAAAGGAATTTCAAAATGTAGCATACGTAACTGTCGATACTTAAATATTTTACCTTGGAGAACTAGCAACATTAAAAACACACCAAGGATTTCATTTGTATGCTTTTAATTTAAATAAATCATAT
This sequence comes from Mercenaria mercenaria, assembly GCF_021730395.1. Classification (NCBI taxonomy): domain Eukaryota; kingdom Metazoa; phylum Mollusca; class Bivalvia; order Venerida; family Veneridae; genus Mercenaria; species Mercenaria mercenaria. The sequence continues at coordinate 65,915,841 of NC_069368.1, read as the reverse complement.
TTGTTTAACATTCAAGCGCGACAGTTATAATTTTGTTATTTTTAATCTTGTGACTATCCTCAATTATCAGATGTCGACAAACTAAGACAATGATGATTTATGCAGCATCACTGCAAAAATATTTTAGATTAGAAATTGTAGTTTAGCATTTGTTCATGAGGTCTGCTTCCAACAATATTTACATACTAATAATCAACTGTAGATTTGGTACAGTATTTCCGTAGTCTGAATATTTTCGACTTTCATCCAAAAGAAAGACAGAACATGGGGATATCTTAGAATCAAACGTCTTTAACTAGGTCTTAAAAACACCAATTCAATTTCATATCTCGTATATTATTCTGTCTGACAAATGCATATATCATGCTAACTGGCATTGCAAAGAACCTACTCAGTCATTTTATACAGCATTAAAAAGATGAAACATACGTTATGAAGCATACGTTACGAAGAATAACTAAGGACTTTAAGAAACCACTAAAGCAAAGAGAGTGTAATGGGTTTAGTTGCACTGTAGTGGCAATTACATTTTCAATGCGTTTGTGTTTTCATATTAAAGGATGATAAGATTGTAATTCTTTTTAAAATAATAGGTTTATATAAATTTAAAGTGTTCGGGTGCTTATGTAATTCCTGATGTAAATAAACATTGCAAATTTTGTTCTTATATACATATGCAAGTACAGCATGGGTATGAAACAAATGTTACTTTTAGGGAAAAAAAAAACATGTTTCTTCAAATATTCCATTCTCATTGACTGTAGTCATTTTTAGATATCAATTATATTGTGGAACGGAATTACTGATCATATTTCCTTAACGATAAGCATTTAGGAGGTTCCTTGTTTATACTGTGATAGTGATATTATTTTGTCAATTCCAAGTTGTTACTAAATATCAATAAGCGTCTTTTAAAATGTTTATAAGTACAAAAAAACTAATCCATTCTAAAGGAGAGATGTTCATTTAAGTATAATGCTACGTATTGTTTATCATAGTATGGAGCTGTGTTTAAAACATTAAGTCTTTAGCTAATTTAGGTAACGTATGTTTCAGAACTACATAAACAAACACATTATAACATCAATGTACAATATAATTATGACAGAAATACACCCTGACATTATATGTATGAGATGCCGCGAAATGAACAACAAATAAATGAAATACACTTCCAAAATTTGATACATTTGATACATGAAATTTGGCGAAAAGTCACCTTTTAGAGACAGGATAAATTCATCATACTTGTATAGATGCGTACGCATATGCTTACGAGGTGTGCCTTATTTGTTTGGAGCTCATCCGTTATGCACTGATGTTTATATGACATATTTGTAAGAAAATATTGTTTTCATTAAATGCTTTATTTTGTGGTAATATGATGAAGCTCTTTTATTAGTACTACATTCTAAAGAGAATTGAGACATACGTTACTTTTAAACATCAATTCCCAACACTCCCAAAATTATAACAGTACCAATAGTATTACTCATAAAATCAAATTACATACAGATACGATACGCGACATAGTTCTTGATTCCAGGAAATGCTCAGTTTATAGTTGTGAAACTGTACAACCTATTCATAATGTCAAGCAAATGCATGACTGTATATGCATTATGATAGTCTGGCACTATTAAATAGGCCTGCGCATTGAAATGGTTTTGTTGAAGATAACAGAAGGGATTTTGCATTGTGATATATTTGAACTTTTTTGTTTCAAACAAATTGGCTAAAACGTTCCAGTACCACCAAAAAAAAGTACATAGCATGTATGTGTAGAATAAACTGTGAGAATTTTGAAACTGTATATGCTCAACTGAATTGTGACGTATATGTAACATATATGTAACACCTAACAGGCAGCCATTCTGATACACAAAAAAAATATTCGATACCCTCTGAACATTCAAAATAATATTTTAAATTTTAAAGAAATAAAAGCAGCATTTCTGTCATTATCTAAATTTAAGAATTGCACTTTGAAAATGGCGCCATTTGGATAAAAAAAATAGCTCATAATGTTGACGTAGTTTTCAATGGAAATTATTTGACAAAAGAACAGACGACTTCTGCTACAACAATGACTAAATATACAGCTATATCTTATCTGTATGTATGTTTGTAAACTTATTTCTGGAGGTCATTTTGAAAATTATGGTATCTTTATCAGATTTATTGGAATAACAAGCTTCGTCATTCCCTTGAAATATAGCTTATTCAATTAAATATCATTCTATTTGTATAAATAATAATGAATATTTAAACAGTAGCTCATCTTTGTGCCTGTGACCTATTTCATTTTGTGAGCTATAAAATCCACTGTATATCAATATCATGCGATATCTGCTTTATATATAAACTTCTGAAGAGCTAAACCTCTGACACATTTAAATATTTGAGCAAATTTAATTCAGTCATTTGGAAATTTGGGAAATGGCGATCAACTTAATTTGAACGGTCTGTGTAACCAAATAACGCATTTTATTGATGGTTTATTTAATTTAAATCTCTGCCTGAAATAAGACCAAAGCTAGCATAGAAGTGAATTACTTTTTTTTAGAAATCCCATTTGTATAATAATTTCGGAATAATTGCAGTTTGGAAATTGAAATAGCTGTCATGTTGAAAAAATACTTATACTGGTGGATCTGCTTCCCTTTTGATGTTCCATGTGTGGAAATTCCTTGAAAATTTTGAGTACAATGCTTTCATCATTTCTACCCCACTAGCAAGGAATAGGACTGTCAGTATGCAAATCGCCAGTTATAATACACAAACCATAGGGTAAGCTAGCAAAGGTGCTGATTTCTTAGTTAATTATTCATTTATTTTGTGTTCTTAATTGCAAACATGAGGTAATTGTATCTTTATAAAGGATTAAAAGTTCTTAAGATTTTCGGTGTAAGTAAATTACTAGCATGGTGGTTGGGGTACATCATCACCAACGTTTAGCATTCTATTCGGTATGTAATGCATAAAATAGCATTTTGTGATAATCAAAATAAATTATCAATTATTTCAGACAAAAAGAATTGTCACATAAATTTTATTTAACATCAAAATAAACGTTAATCTGATATCAGGCTAAACTGCATTCATAAGACATCAACTTTTTTGAAATCGACATAAATATTTTTGACATGTTGCTCAGACCGACTTCCGTCGTTTACAGTTTCCTGAAGGATGGGATAACATCATGATATAGCTCAACCATTGCGTAAGTTCTGGATTACGACTTGTAATTTTGCTAACCTTGACCAACATACCATAATTTGAAACCAACAAACAGCAGAGATAAAACATTCGTTCCATGCAAAACCTCTACAGCAGATAATATGCTTTTCAATTTTACTACCATGACGAAATAGCTATTTATGGAATCAAAACTGTACATAAGAACACTTCTCAAAACTACCTACATGACTATACTTTACGTTAGAAAGAGGACAAGAAATAGAGTGATGCCTCTTCTAGTATTACTTTAACATCACAATATAATAAATTATTAGAACAAAATAGTTCAAATACTTCAGGGCAAAATACTTCAGACAAGAAGAGATGCACATTAATTTGATGTAAATAGGTGAGCCTGGGACGGGATCAGGTTTTACCCCAGAAGCAGGACTTGAACGAACGTGGTAGAAAACCAAGACCCTATTAAAATGTTTCATTTTTGTTCAACGGCAACCATAACTAAGCATCAAATGAATGGAACACGTTTGAGAGAGGACCATCCATTGAAAACTAAATTTTATCTACTTCCACCAATGGTTTCAAAGGAGGAGGATTCTAAGTAAAAGTGATGATGTAGTGCGCAGGACGACGGACGCCTGACGACAAATATCCACTTTAACCTAAATTACTAAATAGAGGAAAAAGTAATAAGACGAAGATAATTTAATTCCATACTTTGCGCAAAATGCTTAATTTTCTTAAGACGATCCTATGGAAGCACTGACAGTATTTTTCAGGAAAATTTAAGTTACAGACATGCAGAATTACGTCCCGATGTGTGTTACAACCATTGGAAATCTGTCCATTTCATATAGAATAAAGAAGTACAGATATTTAGTGTGTTCATGTCTAAATCTACGTTTTACAGTTTTACAAGCATTTAATCAGAAAACGGATAACATTTTCCGTAACAAGTAGACAAAATGTATTATATGTGCCTATAACGATGTTCTTAAATTTTTACATTGAAATCCTAGCAAAAACATTCGATTTGTCAAAAAAACGTATGTTAAAATGCAGTTTAATGCAGCGTTTTTTGATAAAACTGGTAATGCTTTAATATTTTTCCCCCAAAAAGTGTTTTTCTATAAATTTTTGCAAAATGCTGGAGGAAAACACCTAGCTATAAACAGGCTACACACTTTTGGAACATACAAGTCTTTGTGGACACAGAAAAGCTTTCGTAGTTCTCCCCGAAATGCTGGTCAAGGGACTCGAATCAAGGGGAAAATCTTACTGAAATTGTAGGATTTCGTGCATTTTGCTGAAAAATAATTCTATCGAATATTCACGACTAAAGCACTTTCATCAAAACCTGTAGGTATCTGTTATATATACCATAATAACGTCAGGTTACATTGTATGTATACTGATGAGCCGATAGGCGCAACTATTTTTTAAATTTTTTTAATGAAATACTGTTGGAAAGGCATGTGAAGTCATTATATCCCAACACTAATTTGTTTAATGTTGAATAAACTATCGATTTTCAACAAACTCCCTTTTAATATTCACGGTAAGGTTCAGAGCCCAAAATCAATGGTAAGGTTTGATGCTATTCAAACACATCAATGTGGAAATTTAATATTTCTCGTTTCATGACAAAGCTGATTGAATTTTTTGTAGATACATCCAAGCAAAAAGCAGAGAGACTTTAAAGGGGTTCAATTTTCTTTTTTTCTGATAACAGCTTCAGTGGTACCAGGCATAGTTGTAATATTACGTTACATTTTATGGAAACCTTACCCTTGTTGAATAGCTCGGCCGTATGATAAAAATTTTACGTATTTTCGTTAAACAAATAAATTTTAGTGTTTGCTTACCCTCCATACAGTTTAAAAATCAGCAATTGGTTCACAGTAGAACATGACATGGAGACTGTTTTACATCAAACACATCTGGCCATTATCAAAGGATTAAATCAGGGAATGTTTAACAAAGTGATAAAGCATTTGTTGGCAGTTGAATATTAGAAAGTGATAATGATCTTGTTAGACTTTATCGGATTTTGCGTATAATCGCAGAGAATTTGCCATAAAATAATCTCTCTAATAATCGTCATATTTAAGCGTAAAAACATTGCTAATAAGGTATTTCTGGCATGTTTAAAAACTCCAGCAAACTTTTTTTCAAAAAACATAAACAATACAGAGTGAAACACTTTGAATACGTTTGCTATATGTTAGTTTATATATTGCAAAATCATTACTGTGCAATAGTTGTCATCACACATTCAGCTGGCAGAAGTGGTTAAAAAGCCCACGAAAAAGGAACATGGGGGTCAACACCTTAAATTTTTGCTACGACAGTATGTTAGAGGAATAAACCCGGCAAAGGAACAACAAACCTTTTAAATTTAAAAAACACAAATGCGTTTCGAAATTAAACAATTTGAATTTGATTCAACCTTATCCATTACCCACGAATCGCTCCGAAACAATTAGTGGTAAAGGGGATAGGGTGTTCGGAACAAAGTCACAGGTTTACTTACCGGCCGCTTTTATACCAAGGCTTTACACAGTCTACCAATAGCTCCTCTATGTTGCACTCAATATGAGAAATGACTTTTTACTCTCAAAAAAATTGTCGCGTTTTTAAACCCCCTGAAACAAATTGTGGAGAAAAGTGTATTCAAGTCATAGAAAATTAAATTTAACAAGCGACCTAAAAAAATCATGTAATCTAGCCATTTTTATTGTTATACTTAAATAAATATGCATCTTATTATATATAATTGGTATAAAAGTTTGTACTTAGTGTGCTGCTTCGAATCAAAACCCAAATTCGCCCCTTTTGTTTTTCAAAATTAACGTCACGCCCGTTTACTTTTTATTTAAAAATAATAATCTCTCCTACTTTTCATTGATATTTGATATAAAACAAGCAAAATGTATTGTTCGGAGCTGTTTATTTCATTTAAAGATGTCTACTTTTCAAATGTTTTCAGTTGTGTGTGTTGGTTAGATTGTAACATATCTTAAACAGCTTTTGTTGATATACAGAGTTTGCAAAATTGTGCGTATTTCTTAGCCATCATTTGTCCGTGTAATATGTCCCCTTTATTAATTTATCTAAAGTCGAGGAAATTAAACACCTGAATGTGATTTGCTAGGAGAATGTCGTAACATGTCATCAATTTAACAAGTGCACAATTACATTATGCCCAAGCGTTTGTGACGTTTTGTAAATTAAGGATATAAAACATGTAAACCTTTCATAGATGGCTTGTTCGAAAACGAAACTCAGTTTTTATGTATTAGTTTATGCTTTGCATAGTAATTTAGATGTAAGTTTTGGTCAAGTTTGATGACATACACCGGATCCATTTCTGTTAGACAAATATTCAAAGTAGACCATATAAACTGTCATATGCCGAAACAGTGGGAATGATGCAATACTAATAAATGTAAAATGCTAAACAATTCTACAGAATTCAAATTTAATAAGTAGCTGTATTCCTAAGGAGATGTCACGTGATCGCTAATGGACGAACGTGTTTTTGCCGCTGGTCATTAGATTGGAATAAAAGTGTCTTTTTCAATGAATCAACTATGTTTTGGAGTTAAATTTTATCGTTAAGAAAAGTGGTTGTGTCTAAGTCAATTATTACTTATGGCAACCGGCAATTGTGATTTAAATGAAAAAAAAAACGGAAACATAGTAGTGACAATAGCAGTCAAACGGATTTGAAAACCCCGCGTCATGGCGGATCGCCCCAAGGTAACTGTAAATAACAGTGTTAGTTTGAGTGACGCTCTGCACAAAGCCAATTTAGTGTTACATGATGAGCTATTTCTGTAATTCCTGAACTAGACAATTTTGTATTTGAACATAGCGATATGGATTCTGCAAGCAGTCAGATACAGGTCACCAAAGTGGACACAAGGTGGCTGAGGAGCCAGAAACGTCAGATCAAAGGGTGATAGTGATAGTAATAGTACAGATTCTACGGATGTTTATGCAATTTCTGAAACGTATTGAATCCAAGTTGTGCGAGTAGATAGAGGTTGAATGCTCTGGACAATTTAGAGGTAAAAAATTACCAGTTGGATGTCGTGCTTAAAAAAAAAACTATGGATTTCGTATTGAAGCGCACACCAAAAACAGTAATTTCAAAATCACTGAAGCTTGAACTGCAAGGTCGAGTAACCTCAAATGCTCACTTTCTCAGGCACGAGTGAATCACCCAGTAACATGCAGAAATGTCAAAATTTTTAAAAAAACCCCCCAGGGGACGATAATGTTCTATTTACAATCTCAAAGCATTGAGGACTAAATTTGATCTTTGGTAACATTAGCGGAAGTTCGGACGAAATCTCCCGTGCAACTGAAGGCAACGTTACGCGAGTTTATGACTGATAAACTTAAAATGGCATCTGATTTGTAGATCAACTAAAATTTTTGAGCGTGTGCATCGCATGAGGTAACACGTGTTAGGAGTGATAATCTCGTAGGCCACGCAATATTGTTGTAAATTTACATTATTCTAAGGAAAGAGAAATCGTTCGGCGGTTCGTTGAAAAGAATGAATGGAAGAAAAACCAACTTCTATTTGCATGAGCAATATCCGCCGAGATTATGGAACGCAAAAAAAAGATGACTACCAAAACTTAAAAGCGCCAAACGTGAAGGCAAATCAGCGGTTGGATCAGTTATGACAACATTGTATGTCAAGGAGTTCCGGCGCGGATAGGGGCAACAGATTAGGAGGCGCCCGTTGAGGATGAAACTCTCTATTTATTCTTGGAACATAACGTTCTGCAGAATCGTTTTTAAACTTGAAGATGGAGGATTTTTTGAACTGTTTATCGAAACAAGATATTATCTTTTATCGAATCATGGGGGAACTTTTCGGGATTTTGGTATTGATGGTTTCAAATGTTTATAATTCTATAGAAAGTACCAGAATAGGAGGGCTAAAAGGAACAGTGGAGGCCTAGTGTTATATATTAAAAATTCCATTAGTAAAGAAGTTAAAATCGTTAAAATCACCATGATACTATAATTTGGTTGCGGGCTTGATAAAAATTTCTTCAATACGAAAAAATGACATTATATTAGCAGGAATTTATATTTGGGTCAAAAATCGCAGGCATACAACATGATAACAGACGATATTTTTGAACTGCTCCATATGACATTCATGAATTTGAACCACGTGTTGAAGTTCATGATAGTTGGTGACTGGAATGCAATTAGGGTCGGAAATGGGGACAGGAGGGATTATATTGTTTATGATAGATCAGTGAATTTCATAGAACAATGGATGATATTGTCCGGATTATACCGATGGACCGTATATCAATGCACTCTGCGAACAACAAATAAACGGTATTAAGTTGCTTGATTTATGTAATCTTGTTCGTTGCGTATCGTTAATGGTAGACTTGGTAATTAAGGACTTATTGTGTAGGCAGGCAAATTATACTTATGCTGCCCGCGGGGGCTAGTGTTTATCGACTATTTGGTTGTGCACGAACGATGTTTTGGTACACTTGCGGATTTTTGCCACTGAGCCTTTTTCCCATTGTCTGATCATGCAGCTATCAACTTTTCGTTATTTGTAACCAAAAAATACATTGTATAATATGATAAGTATGAAGAAAGAGTATAAAGTGGAATGACGATAACGTAATCAGTTTTCGTAACGGGTATCAATCGAAGCTTGCAGATTTTCAATGCTATAACATAAATACTGATTTTAACAAACATAGCTGCATTACATACTTGTGTTTCCGAATATACGAATATTTGCTTATAGTGTAGCAGACCCTTTATTTAATTAAAAATGTAACAGTGTCTAATAGGCTAAAGTTATCGAATAAATGGACTGATTGGTTCGATAATGACTGTCAGATTGCAAACAACATAATTATTTGGCTGCAGTCAATCGATATATTGTCATAAAACTGATGAAAATAGGACTAAATATGTTGTTACTTTAAAATGCCATTTATAAGCGTCTTGTAAAACTAAGAACAAGGCGTTATGAGTTTCAACGCATAAAAGATATGAACGTTTGAGACTTAGAAAACCCTAAGATTTTTGAAAACTTTTTCAAAAAGTAATAAGAAATCCATCAAATAACAATTATTTCGCTTGATGAGTTTTATAATATTTTTTCGACATTGAATTGATAATTTACCAAACTGTATTAATAATGACGCTGAAACCTTTTGTAAATAATCACGATTTTTATGTGATGATTGTAATTTTCGAAGATTAGATGTTCGATTACGGTTATCAGAAATAATGAAGGTCTTACTAACTCTTATAAACAAAATAAGTCTTTTGCTGGTGTTCAAGTAGTTATAAATGAGTATTTTATTGAGACAACAAATATTTTAGATCCACATCTGGTTGATATTTTTAAGGTATATTGAAATCAGGATTTTTTTCCTGATAGTTGGATGGAATACATACTTGTACCATTACCATAAACAAACGGATCGGAGTTAGCCAGTAAATATAGGGTAATACATTAGTTAGTTGTTTTTCCGAAAAAATTTACATTAGCCTTAACAAAGAAAATAATAACTGGATTGAACGTAACTAATCTACTTAGTGAAGCCTCATTTTGGAACTCTCCGAACAGCGCGACGATCGACAGTTGATGCCCATTTTTGAATTAAACATCGCCCACACCCTTCACACCTCAGACTTTACATATCCACCACACAACCAAAACCACATCTGCCGCTCTTACATTTTATATTCTCTTATTGCTTATCGTCTTTCTCCGCACGCACTACCTGTACATACTCACTTACCTACCTGGCAACGTCCCTCATAATTCCCATCTACATTCTCACCACGCTGTCAACTGCATCTGTGTAACAACACTCGTCGTCTATCATCTCCGTATCCCAATAGACAAACCTCACCAATGTTACTCTACCTGCCTCATTCCGTTCTAGTAAGTCTCTACTCTACTGCCGCTCACATCTCCTCTATGTCACTCACCACATGCGCGCATCTCAACACGACGGCCAACGCTACTCTCTATGACTCGCCCCCCGAGTTCATCACCATGAGATGCAAAAAACCACGCTCAGACCCAATCTATAATCTTAATTCATACTAATGAAACGCCCCACCCAACAAACAAGGCAAATCCCCATACCGCCTCTGTATCCCCGATAGACCACACCCCATCAAGTCAGATACTCAAATCTACTAACCCAAATCATAGTGTCCACACACTCAGTAAATGCAACACGCCTCATCTCCAGCCTAAGAGATATAGACATTTGTGTGATAACTGAATATCCCCGACTTATCTAGAGACTCATAACCCCTCCCACAGACAATTAGCCATGTTGTGTCCCGAGACCAAATGCCATCATTTGTGCGAAAAATCGTGTCAAATCCCCACGGCTACTAAGTATACCACTTCTAAAGCGCCCTTGATAATAGTGTGGAGATCGTGCGGTTGGTTGTGCGAAAATCACCGCAGAACACCCCTCCGGCAGCGCCCAGACCCCTATGAGGTATAATATGATCAACGAAACTCCGCAGTCTTGTGGTGATCAGATAGAGACGCCATGACTGAGGTATGCGTATACTTCCTTCCAATCAAGCCTCTGTCTCGCTGGCCTATCTTTCTCCTGTGTCTCGGTGTTTTGTTGTGAGAGGGAGAGGATACGACTTCGAAGGGTCTTAATGTCATTAATACAAACTTCGTTACGTTAAACTGACACGCTTTCTAAAACAAATATTTTACTTTTTATCTGGGTTAAACTTGTAAACCCCAGTTTACACAAGATTCTTTAACAAATTTTAAAACGATTTTGTAAATCCTCTGGCTTCTTACCAATACAGACCATGTCATCGGCGGAACATAATAATAAAAGTTAAACTCATCTAAATTGAAGCCGTTGTCGACACCGTCAATCACATATAATTCTATGTCTTCTAGGAAAAGAGAAAAAAGAAACGGGCGAAATTACTTTCCCTTCTTTAAGCCAATGAACATTAAAAAAGATCCGAATACGTCTTACACCAACCCGTATACGGGATTAAACTTTAGAATACCATGTCTCGAATAATACGCAGAGTTTTACCAGCCACTTCCTAGTGTATATAATTTGAACTTACAATCATATGATATTATACTATCAAAACGCTTTCTGAAAAAATCAAAATAAAAGCACATGAAAGACGGACATTGTTATTTAAAAACTTTTTTGAATGAGTGCAATTAATACACAATGGCTTCAACAGTCGAACGACCTTTCTAAATCCAAACTGAGCCATCACTAAGTTATATTATTACTTTCAATCCAGATATTATTCTGTGGTTAAGGATACCTGTAAATATTTTCGAAAAAACAACTAAACTAATGTAATACCTCTTTATTTATGGCCTAACTCGGATCGTTTTTCTTATGTATGGTACAATTATGTATTCCATCCAACTATCAGGGAAAAAATCCTGAATTCAATATACCGTTTTTAAAAATATCAACCAGGATGTGATGCTAAAATATTTGATGTCTCAATAAAATACTAATTTGTAACTGAACACCAGCAAAGGACTTATTTTGGTTTTATTATAAGATGTTAGTAAGACCTTCATTATTTCTGATCCGTAATCGGAACATCTAACTCTTCGAAAAATCAATCATCAACATTAAACTCGGTGATTATACAAAGGTTTCGGTCATTATTAATACAGTTAGGTAAATTATCATTTCAATGTCGAAAAAAATAGTTATAAAAACTCATTTCAAGCGAAATATTGTTATTTGATGATTTTCTTATTACTTTTGAAAAATTTCCAAAAAATCTTTGGTTTTCTATGCTCCAATCGTTCTATATCTTTTTTAGTGCGTTGAAACTCATAACGCCTTTTTCTTCAGTTTTTACAAGACGCTTATAATGCCTTTTTAATGATACACATATAGCCTATTTTCTTCAGTTTTATGAATTTATATCGATTGACTGCAGCCAAATAATTATGTTTTTGCATCTGGACAGTCATTAGCGAAACCAATTCAGCCATTTATTCGATACTTTAGGCCTATTAGTAACCACTGTTACATTTTTAGTAAATAAAAGGGGTCTGCTACACTAAGCAAAGTAATCGTAAATTCGGAAACACAAGGTATGTATGCAGCTATGTTGTTAAAATCAGTATTTAATGTTTTAGCATGAAATCTGCAAGCTTCGAAATGATTCCGTTACGAAACTGATTCGTTATTCGTCATTCCACTTTATACTCTTTCTTTCATACTTATTCATTATTATTCAATGTATTTGTGTTCCAATTTTAACGAAAAGTTGATAGCTGCATGATCAGACAAATGGGGAAAAAGGCTCAGTGCAAAATTCCGCAAGTGTACCCAAAACATCGTTCGTGCACAAACCAAATAGTCGATAACCACTAGCCCCGCAGGGCAGCATAAGTATAATTGCCTACACAAAAGTCTTTACAAGTCTACCATTACGATACGCATCGAACAAGGATTTACCTAAATCAAGCAACTTAATACGTTATTGTTGTGCGCAGAGTGCATTGATATAGGTCCATCGGTAGATCCGGACAATAGTCATCATTGTCAATGAAATTTCACTGATCTATCATAAACAATATAATCCCTTCTGTCCCCATTTCGACCATTGCCTTTCCAGTCTCAACTATCATGACTTCAACACGTGGTTCAAAATTCATGAATGTTCATATTGGAGCAGTTCAAAAAATCGTCTGTTATCATGTTGTATGTGGCGAATTTTTGACCCAAATATAAAATTCCTGCTAAGAATATGTCTTTTTCGGTATTGAAGAAATTTTTATCCAGCCGCAACCAAATTATAGTATCTGGTGATTTTTAACGATTTTAAATCCTTTACTATGGAATTTTTAATATATAACACTAGGCCTCCACTGTTCCTTTTAGCCCTCCTATTCTGGTACTTTCTATAGAAATTATAACTTTGAACATCAATATCAAAATCCGAAAAGTTCCCCCATTGATTCGTATAAAAAGATAAATATATGTTTCGATAAACATTTCAAAAATCCTCATCTTCAAGTTTTAAAACGATTCAGACCGTTATGTTCAGAATAAATAGAGAGTTCATCCTCAACGCGCCCCTAATCTGCTGCCTATCCCGGCCGGAACTCAAGTTGACATAAATGTGTCATAACTGATCCACGCTGATTTGCCTTCACGTTTGGCGGGCTTTTTTTAAAGTTTTGGTATCATCTTTTTTTTGCGTTCCATAATCTCGGGGCGGATATGCTATGCAAATAGAAGGTTGGTTTCTTCCAGTTCATTCTTCAAACGCCGAACGATTTCTTTCCATAGATAATGTAAATTTAGCCACAATATGCTGGCTACGAGATTTATCACTCTAACCGTGTTACGATTCATGCGATGACACCCGCTCAAATTTTATTTGATCTACAAGGATCAGATGCCATTTTAAGTTTATCAGTCATAAACTCGCGTAACTTTGCCTCAGTTTGCACGGGGAGATTCGTTCCGAACTTTAGGCTATGTTACCATAGTCAAATTAGTCCTTCATGCTTTGAGATTGTAAATAGAAATATCGTCCGTAATTTGGACTTTTTCTGCATGTTACTGGGTGATTTCACTCTGTGCCTGGAGAAGTGAGGAATTTGAGGTTATCGACCTTGCAGTCAACTTCATGAGATTTTGAAATTACTGTTTTTGGTGTGCTCTTCAATACGGAATCCATAGTTTTTTAGCTCGACATCAAAACTGGTTAATTTTACTCTACATTGTCCAGAGCATTCACCTCTAATCTTACTCGACATATCTTGGGATCAATACGTTCTGAAATTGATAACATCGTAGAATCTGTATATTAATATCACTATCTCCCTTGTTCTTGAACGTTCTGGCTCTCTGCACCGGTGTCACTTTGGGGACCTGTATCTGATGCTTGCAGAATCCATATCGCTATGTTCAAATACAAAAATGGTCTTGTTCAGGAATTACAGAAATTAGCATCATCTTGTAACACTAAATTGGCTTTGTGCAGTGCGTCACTCAAACTAACACTGTTATTTACACGTTAACCTTAGCGATTCCCGCCATGACGCGGGGTTTCAAATCCGTTTTGATTGCTATTGTTCACTACTGGTTTCCGTTTTTTTATTTGTAAATCACAATTGCCGGTTGCAATAAGTATTACTTGACTTAGATACACCACTTTTCTTAACGATTAAATTTAACTCCAAAACATAGTTGTGATTCATTGAAAAGGACCACTTTAATTCATCTAATGACCAGCGGCTAAACAAAAAACACGTTCGTCCCATTAGCGATCACGTGTGACATCTCCTTAGGAATACAGCTACTTATTAAATTGGAATTCTGTAGAAATTGTTAAGCATTTTACATTTATTAGTATTGCTTCATTCCAACTGCTTCGGCATATGACAGTTAATATTGTCTACTTTTAATATTAACAGAAATGGATCCGGTGTATGTCATCAAACTTGTCCAAAACTTACATCTAAATTACTATGCAAAGCTTAAACTAATACATAAAAACTGAGTTTTCGTTTTCGAAAATCCATCTATGAAGGTTTTACATGTTTTATATCCTTAATTTACAAAACGTCACAACGCTTAGGCATATCGTAATTGTGAGTTGTTAAAATTGTTGGACATGTTTACGACATTCTCCTAGCAAATCACATTCAGGTGTTCTAATTTCTCGACTTTAGATGAGTAATGAAGGGACATATTACACGGACAAAATGATGGCTAAGAAAATACGCACATTTTGCAAACTCTGTATATCAACAAAAAGCTTGTTTAAGATATGTTACACATCTAACCAACACACACAACTGAAAACATTTGAAAAGTTAGACATCTTTTTAAATGAAATAAAACAGCTCGAACAATACATTAGCTTGTTTTTATCAAATTCATTGAAAAGTAGGAGAGATATTAGTTTAATAAGAGTAAACGGGGCGTGGACGTTTAATTTTTGCAAACAAAAAGGGGCGAAGTTGGGTTTTGATTCGAAGCATGCACACTATGTACCAAACATTATACCAATTATTATATAAAAAGATGCATATTTATTAAGTAATAACAATAAAAATGGCTCTAGATTACACTGTTTATTTAGGTCGCTTGTTAAATTAGTTCTATGACTTGATACACTTTTCTCCCACAATTTGTTTCAGGTGGTATAACGCGACAAGTTTTGAGAGTAAAAAAAAGTCATTTCTCATATTGAGTGCAACTTTAGAGGAGCTATTGGTAGACTGTGTAAGCTTGGTTGAAGCGGCGGGAAGTGAACCTGTGACTTTGTTTCCGACACCCCTATGCCTCCACTAATGTTTCGGAGCGATTCGTGAGGTAATGGAGATAATGTTGAATCAAATTCAATTGTTAATTTTCGAAACGCATTTGTGTTATTTAATTAAAAAGGTTTTGTTGTTTCCTTGCCGGGTTTTTTCCTCAAAACATACTGTCGTAGCACAAAAATAGGTGTTGACCACATGTTCCTTTTGTGGGCTTTTTTAACACTTCTGCCAGCTTGAATGTGTGATGACATAATATTGCACAGTAATGATTTTGCAAATATATAAACTAACATATAGCAACGTATTACAAAGTGTTTCACTCTGTATTGTTTTGTTTTTTGAAAAAAAGTTTTGCTGGAGTTTTTATAAAATGCCAGCAATACCTTATTAGCAATGTATACGCTTAATATGCCGATTATTAGAGGAGATTATTTTATGGCAAATTCTCTGCGAATATACGCAAAATCCGATAAGTCTAACAAGATCATTATCTTATCTAAAATATTCAACTGCCAACAATGCATTATCACTTTGTTAAACATTCCCTGATTTAATCCTTTGATAATGGCCAGATGTGTTTAGATGTAAAACAGTCTCAATGTCTTGTTTCTTACTGTGAACCAATTGCTTGATTATAAACTGTATGGAGGTAAGCAAACACTAGAATATTGTTTAACGCCAATACGTAAATACTTTTATCATACGCCCGAGCTATTCAACAAGGGTAAGGGTTTCCATAAAATGTAACGTAATATTACAACTAATGCCAGGTTACCATGAAGTGGTTATCAGAATAAAAGAAAATCTGAACACCTTAAGTCCTCTGCTTTTTGCTTGGATGTACTCTTACAAATAAGTCAATCCGCTTTGTCCATGAACGAGAAGATTGAATTCCTACATTGATGTGTTTGATTAGCATTGAAACCTTACCCATTGATTTTGGGCTCTGAACCTTACCGTGAATATTAAAAATGAGTTGGTTGAAATCGATAGTTTCTTCATCATTAAACAAATGGTGTTGGGCATATAACTGACTGTCACATGCCTTTCCAACAGTTTTTCATTATAAAATACAAACTAGTTGCGCTCTGGCTCATCAGTATACATACAATGTTACTGACGTTACCTATGGTATTATATAACAGATACCTACAGGTTTTACATGTGAAAGTGGGGGGGGGGGGGCAATTTATAGATAGTCGTGAATATTCGATAGAATTATTTTTCAGAAAATGCTCGAATCCTACAATTTCAGTAAGATAATCCCTTGATTCGAGTCCCTTGACAGCATTTCTGGAGAAACTCGAAAGCTTTTCTGTGTTCCACAAAGACTTGTATGTTCCAATAAGTGTGTTGTAGCCTGTTTATAGTAGGTGTTTTCTCAGCATCTTGCCAAAATTATAGAAAAAATACACTTTTTGGGAAAAATATTAAAGCATTACCAGTTTTATCATAAAAACGCTGCATTAAACTGAATTTTAACATCCGTTTTTTTGACAAAATCGAATGTTTTTTGCTAGGATTTCAATGTAAAAATTTAAGATTATCGTTCTAGGACATATAATACATTTTGTTACTTGTTACTGAAAATGTTATTCCGTTTTCTGATTAAATGCTTTGTTTTTAAACTGTTAAACGTCGATTTTTTAGGCATGACAATCTAAATATCTGTCTTCTTTATTCTATATGAAATGCGACAAGATTTCAATGGTATGTAACACCACATCGGGACGCGTAATTCTGCATGGTCCTGATAACTTAAATTTGCCTGAAAAAATACTGTCAGTGCTTCCAAGGATTCGTCTTAAGAAAAATTAAGCATTTTGCGTAAAGTATGGAATTTAAATTATCTACGTCTTATTACTTTTTCCTTATTTAGTAATTTAGGTTAAAGTGGATATTTGTCGTAGGCGTCCGCCCTCCCTCGTCCTGCGCATACATCATCACTTTTACTTAGAATCCTCCCTCTTTTGAAACCATTGGTGGGATGGAAGTAGATAAAATTTAGTTTTCAATGGATGGTCCTCTCTCAAACGTGTTCCATTTCATTTTGATGCTTAGTTATGGTTTGACCGTTTGAAACAAAAATGAAACATTTGAATAGGGTCTTGGTTTTCTACACGTTCGTTCAAGTCCTGCTTCTGGGGTAAAACCTGATTCCCGTCCCAGGCTCACCTATTTTACATCAAATTAATGTGCAATCTCTTCTTGTCTGAAGTAAATTTTGCCCTGAAGTAATTTGAAACTTTTTGTTTAATAAATATATTATATTGTGATGTTAATGTAATACTAGAAGAGGCATCACTCTATTTCTTGTCCTCTTTCTACCCGTAAAGTCTAGTCATGTAGGTAGTTTTGGAAGTGTTCTTATGCTACAGTTTGATTCCATAAATAGCTATTTCGTCATGGTAGTAACATTGAAAAGCATATTATCAGCTGATAGAGGTTTTGCAATGGGACGAATGTTTTATCTCTGTGTTTGTTGGTTTCAAATTATGGTACATTGTTGGTCAAGGTTTTAGCAAAAAATTACAAGTCGTAATCCAGAACCTTACGCAATGGTTGAGGCTATATCATGGATGTTATCCCATCCTTCAGGAAACGGTAAACGACGTGAGTCGGTCTGAGCAACATGTCAAAAATATTTATTTCGATTTCAAAGGTGATGTCTTATGAATGCAGTTTAGCCTGTTATCAGATTAACGTTTATTTTGATGTTAAATAACATTTTGTGACAATTCTTTTTGGTCTGAAATAATTGATAATTATTTTGATTATCACAAAATGCTATTTTATGCATTACATACCGAATAGAATGCCAAACGTTGGTGATGATGTACCCCAACCACATGTAGTTATTAACTACCACCGAAACTCTTTAAGAACTTTTAAATCCTTTCTAAATGATTACAATTAACCTCATGTTTGCAATTAAGAACACAAAATAATGAATAATTAACTAAGAAATCAGCACCTTTCTAGCTTACCCTAGGTTTGTGTATTATAACTGGCGATTTGTACTGACAGTCCTATTCCTTGCTAGTGGGATAGAAAGAAATGATGAAAGCATTGTACTTATAATTTTCAAGGGAATTTCCACACTGGAACATCAAACGGGAAGCTGTACACAGTAAGTATTTTTCAAACATGACAGTATTTCAATTTTCAAACTGCAATTATTCGAAATTATTATACAATATGGGATTTCTACAAAAAAGTAATTCACTTCTATGCTAGCTTGGTCTTTTTCATGGCAGAGATTTAAAATAAATAAACCATTCCCAATAAAAAAGCGTTATTGGTTTAACAGACCGTTCAAAATTAAGTTGATCGCCATTTCCCAAATTTCCAAATGACTGAATTAATTAGCTCAAATATATTTTAAATGTGTCAGAGTATTGCTCTTTAAAGTCTATATATAAAGCAGATATCGCATGATATGATACAAATTTTCTACAGTGGATTTTACAGCTCACAAAATGACCAACGAAATAGGTCACAAGCACAAAATGAGCTACAACTGTTTAAAATATTCATTATTATTTATACAAATAGGAATGATATTTAATTGAATATGCTATATTTCAAGGAATGTCGAAGCTTGTTATTCCAATAAATCTGATAAAGATACCTAATTTCATAATGACCTCCAGAAAAAGTTTACAAACAGACATACAGATAAGATATAGTGTTTATTTAGTCATTGTTGTAGAGTAGTCGTCTGTTCTTTTGTCAAATAATTTCCATTTGAAACTACGTCAAACTTTCATGAGCTATTTTTTTTATCCAAATGGCGCCATTTTCAAGTGCAATTCTTAATTTAGATAATGACAGAAAAGGTGCTTTATGTCTTTAAAATTTAAAATATGATTTTGAATGTTTTCAGAGGGTTCGAATATTTTTTTTGTGTATCAGAATGCTGCCTGTTAGGTTGTTACATATATGTTAACATTTAGTCTCAATTCAGTTGAGCATATACAGTTTCAAATTTCTCACCGATTATTCTACACATACATGCTTGTACTTTTTTTTGGTGTGGGGTATGGAAACGTTTTAGCCCAATTTGTTTTGAACAAAAAAAGTTCCAAATATATCACAATGCAAAATCCCTTCTGTTATCTTCAACAAAACCAATTTCCATGCGAGGCCTATTTATTAGTGCCAGGACTATCATAATGCTATACAGTCAAGCATTTGCTTGACATTATGAATAGGTTGTACAGTTTCACAACTATAAACTGAGGCATTTCCTGGAAATGCAGAGAACTATGTCGCGTATCCGTATCTGTATGTAATTTTTGATTTATGAGTAATACTATGGTACTGTTATTAATTGGTAGAGTTGTAATTGATGTTTAAAGTAAGTATGTCTCATTCTCTTTAGATGTAGTATCAATATAAAAGAGCTTCCTCCTTTTACCACAAAAATAAATCTTTTAATGAAAACAATAATTTCTTACAAATATGTCATAAAACATCATGCTTATGGATGTGCTCAAACACATAAGGCACACTCGTTAAGCATGTGCAGTCCGATCTCTGCAAGTATGATGAACTTATCCTGTCTCTAAAAGGTGATGACTTTTCGCCAAATTTCATGTATCAAATGTATCAAATTTTGGAAGTGTATTTCATTTATTTGTTGTTCATTCCGCGCATCTCATTAAAATATATAATGTCTGGGTGTATTTCTGTCATAATTATATTGTCATTGATGTTATAATGTGTTTGTTTATGTAGTTCTGAAAACATTTACGTTACTAATTAGCTAAAGATTAATGTTTTAAACACAGCTCCATACTATGATAAACATTACGTAGCATTTATACTTAAAAGGAACATCTTCTTTAGATATGGATTAGTTTTTTTGTACTTATAAACATTTTAAAAGACGCTTATTGATTATTTAGAACCTAAAACTTGGAATTGACTAATATATACTATCACAGTATAAAACAAGGAACCTCCTAAATGCTTATCGTTAGGAAATTGGTCAGTAATCCGTTCCACATTAATTGATTATCTAAAAATGACTACAGTCAAATGAGAATGGAAATTTGAATAAGAAAACTGTTTTTTTTTTCCTAAAAATTAACATTTGTTTCCATACCATGCTGTACCTTGATTGATTAAGAACAAAAAATTTGCAATGTTTATTTACATCAGAATTACATAAGCACCTGAAAATACATAATTGATATAAAACCTATATTTTTAACAAAGGAATACAATCTTATCATCCATTTAATATGAAAACACAAACGCATTGAAAAATGGTAATAGCCACTACAGAGCAACTAAACCATACACTCTCCTAGCTTTAGAGTTACTTAAAGGTCCTTAGTTATCTTCGATAACGTTATGCTTCATAAGTATGTTTCATCTTTTTAATGCTGTATAAAATGACTGGAGTAGGTTCTTTGCAATGCAGTTAGCATGATATATGCATTTGTCAGACAGAATAATATACGAGATATGATGAATTGGTGTTTTTAAGACCTAGTTAAGAGTTTGATTCCTAAGATATCCCCATGTTCTGTCTTTCTTTTGGATGAAGTCGAAAAATATTCAGCACTACGAAAATACTGTACCAAATCTTCAGTTTATTATTAGTTAGTATGTAAATATTGTTGGAAAGCGACCCTCTTTGAACAATTGCTAACTAACAATTTCTAATCTATGATTCTTTAACAGTGAAGGGGCTGCATAAGGCATCATGTCTTACTGTAGTTTGTCGACATTGTATTGAGGATATTCACAGTTAAAAATAAACAAATTATACTGTCGCGCTTGAATGTTAAACAAATATGATTTATTTAAATTAAAAGCATTACAAATGATAATCCTTGGTGTGTTTTCAATGTTAGCTAGTTCTCAAGGTGGAATAATTTAAGTAGCGACAGTTACGTATGCTCCTTTTTAAAATTCCTTTATCTACTTAAGTCAAAATGGGATACAGTTCAGCTTACTTTGACTCTATAATAAAAAAGGAAATACTGGAACCCACCGTTTTTGATTGGAAAACATTAATTGGTCAGTTTTTAGAGAAACAGCTGTATCACATTTTTACGCTCCTTGTCAATAATCAATTTGCTTGGCGAAATATCATATTTGCTCATAAGAATATAAGAATTAGTAATCTTATAACAATCTTGATGAAATTACTAGTGGTGGATAAATCTGTAATAAACGTCTCAGCAGTCAACTATTCGATGTCAGTATTTTTCTAGACGACAATGAGTAATAACACATTTCCAGATAAACAACATTTATCATGTTATTCATATATCATATCTAGGAAATGCACATATTTTAAATGTAACCTTTGAAAGACTAACTCAAATAGATCTTCTTTTTTTCAAATTCTTTATTCTTTCTGATGATATGGTAATGAAACCTGTTACTTCAAAGTAATACTACAGAAAGTGGTATTTATTGTTTTGTCCTCTTTGATAAAGTCTTGTTATAGGTTGAAATTTGATCTTCATTGCACTTTGATTGCCCTGAAAAGATATTTTATTATATTAAAATTGAATAGCATATATCTCCTGTAGAGGTTTTGCATTGTTCGAATGTTTTATCTCTGTATGGGTTGTTACAGGAGTCACATCGTTCCTCTATGTTTAAAAATAGGTAAAGTATTAATAAAAGAAAAGTAACAGATAATACATTTTACGTAATCAATAACCTAGTGTCATTCGATACGAACATATCGGACGCACTACTATTATCATACATTTATATTTCTCTCTATATTAAAATGCAGTCCTACGAATCTTACATCAGCCTGTGAAACAAAGCGCGACTTTTTGGTAATTTCAATTGACTATTATGTTATATCTTTTTTGGTATGCTTTATATCATTTTAGACCAATCTCTTTTATATTGTATTGACTTTAATTTATATTATAAGAAGAAACGTCATTACGCGAAATATGTGATAAATCGTTCAGCAGCAACACTCCTATGTCATATTGTTAATATTTTTCTGGATGATAGTAATAATAAGTTTCTAGTAATTCGGGAATTTGGGACATTTTCTGCATCATGAACGTATCAATCACCATATCGTGGAAATGCAGGTGATTTAAAAGGTTAACTAGGAAACAATAAATTAATGGTATTTTTGTTAAAATTTATGACCTTATTCTATTCTGATGTTATTGGATAATGAAAAGCTTATCCTTTAAAAGTTAATACTACAAGAGGGTCGTAATTGTTTGTCCTCGTTGTAACGTATAGACATGTAGGTAGCTTTAGATATTGTTCTTCTGTAGAATTAAGAAGTCTAGATTTATATCGCAGTTGGCGTTAATGAAAGGAAATACTGAAATATTTAATTACAATGTTACTTACTTGCTACATGGTGTTATTTACATTAAATACTGTTTATTAATTTATTGCCAATATATACACCACTTACAAATGGATTATTCGTTGCTTGAAAGCATTGATATTTTATTCACACATAATGTATATTTTTAAATCCTGATATTAAGGAAAATAATGTTGTCATTTTTGTCATCGCCAAATATCAATTTCTTACATCTTTGGAGGGACAAACATTCTATCCGCAGATTCGACAATTTATTAGTAACAACAAATAAGATTACATTTTCGAAAGATTTCTTAAGGGGTTTGTTTCCAAATATTGCGATACAAAACATACTGAGTTTCCGTATTTTTTATATCTCGGAGTTAGAGTTTTATCTGACTTTTCTGAATTGTAAGAAAAAGTTATGCTTATGTTGCTCTGACTTCCCAAATGGCATTTAAGAAATATGTGTACAGTTACCTTATTTTGCCCTATTTATGTTAATGTTTATTGTACAATCCGATAGCGGCCATTTTATGTAAAAAAGTTATCTAGCGGGGATTTATTTCATTATTACTCTCTCGCTACTCACGTTGAAGAGTTCCCCCCCCAAAGCCATTTATAAACCTGTTCCTAGACTGTGCCTTATTTCAACTAGTTGCATTGCCGTCCCATTTATGCATTATGTATTAAAATTATAACGTCCCTCACCATTTAGTATGCCTCATTTGTATGCCCACCTCCTCGCTTCATATTAGATCGGAGCATGGGCAGGTTTTTTGATCGTTGGAAAGTCCGTCGCCTGGTCTTCAAATCGTATCCTGACCAATTCTTTTAAAGAACGGCTCTTTCTAACAACAAGCCAATTTCAATCAAAACGTAAAAGCAAGTTTCTTGACATGGTAATCGTGTGATCTTTCAGATTCACTCAAACCAAGGTCATCATGCAGAGTTTTAATTATCATAGCGCCGAAAGAAATAAATAATAAAACCATCTCCACCGTACACTGCCTGCAAACAATTTTGTATTAATTTCACAGCCAATATTCAGAGGCACCCTTGTACCAGTTTTCCTTCAACTAATTCTGTTTCGTAGGAAATGTGGTGTGCAATGGTCATTACTAATTACTAAGTTGAAACAATTTCACCTATATTTTTCTTCGCGATTAACCTCTTGCCAAAACTGTTCAAGCAACGCTGTGAAACTCCGGTGTGCAATATAGAGCCACATAATCCTCTGTTTAATATTTTACCATATACTGGCACTGTTTAGCTATCGGTGAAGCATTTTTTAAATATAATTATGTTTTTATGATGCACGTTGTTTTGCTTTTGTGAAACAATACATTTTATTAGAAAATTATGTTGACAGTTATGTTATTGCACAGATCAAAGAAAGAAATTTTCAATCTTTTTTATTTACGAAACTGTTAGTAGTGGATTTTGTTTATAATTCGTCACTGATACTGAAAATGAAGTTTTACATATTTATTCCTTTGATTCAGTAATGATGTCAGAAATTATTATAAAAACATTGTAAGGTGGTGATTCACTGAACAAGAACAAACAGGTAAGGCCGCGTCGTTAATTATAGAACAGATCGAGCCGGTTTTCTGGGCCAATACACTTTAACAGTAGCCTATATTTAAGCTCACTTACTTTTAAATTATACAAATGATCTGATCTTGTCCACCACTATTGACATGATTTCCTAAAACAAGGTATATATCTTGAGTTAATTGATACCGGAATAGACTGCTTCGGCCTTTTTAGGTTGTAGGCATGTAATGTCTACATGCACCCCCTGGACGTCTTTACATAATACAAATTTTTGACAGTAACAACTGTGTGAAAAAGATCCCATGAAAAGCCTTTATTTGAACTATATACGATTTCATACTTTTGTGATAGCGTTCAAATTTAGAAATGACAACCTGTAGATGATAATCCATTATATCTGGCCATCATAATCCGGTCGCTTCGCCTATTCTACGTAATTTTAAGGAAATTTGATAGTCATGCATATTAATGAAAATATTATTCAAAAAAAAAAATTGGTTTAAACAGCTTTAAAGTTAAGTTTTATATTCTATTTCTATATATAGAGAATGATTTTAATTCTCATTTTAATGTACGTCAGTCTTTTTCAAATTAGTTATTTGCTACTCTGATGTAATGATTGCACTTACATATATTCAGAACCTATTTCCATAAATGAGCCGGAGCTTAAAAAGTAACATCTCAGGAAACAAGATGGTTGCTTAAATGGATAACATTAAAGATATACTGTTATCAATTTTAAATGATGATATATGCGCTATTTTGTATGTAAGTACAGTCTTATAGTGTTAACACTTCATTTAAATTCTAGGAATGTTCTATGGAACAAGTTCATAAACATTCAAACAAAAAAGTATAGATGGGAGTGCTTTCTTGGAACATGGAATAATGCACACATCGATGCAATCATACATGCAATCATAATGCAATAATAAAAGTATTTTTGTGTTTCTACACACATACATAAAAAAAGATATAGTTAATGCTAGCTATAAATATTTACTAATTTAAAGACGCACTTACAAAAATAATAAATCAAAAGATGGTTATATACATATAATCTGAATTAAATCTCATGGATAGCACATGCTACCAAGAATGATGAATGTAGTAAGTGGTATAGTAAATCAATATAAATGCATTGTCAAGTTGATGGATTAAATAAAATAATTTAAATTAATAATTTTATTAAATCTTTAGAAATATGTGAAAATATTGTAAAATATCATTGAGCATTGCACCACAAAACAAAAGTAGTTATGCGCTGTATTAAAACCATTTGTCGACAAAAAATAATTCATAATTTTCAATTGCACCAAATAATATTTTCTAAATTTACATGATATACATCATACTAAATCATTAAACAAAAATTCTGACTCTGTCAAACTTTCAGAAAGTTACTGAAATGCCTTCTGAACTTAACTAGGGAGTTGCTGTTGAAAACATTTTTTACATTAGATGTCATTAGCTAAAATCATGCTAACATTTGAAAAATATTAACTTCACACATTTGAGAAAAGGACGATTTTAAGATCATAGGCTTATCAAAATCCGATCAATAAGTTTGGTGAACAATTTTGTACACTGCTTCTTCACTTTTAGAGATACATCTCTCTATTTTATTAAAGTATTATACCTACCTACGTTTTATGACAAGACGGGTTGATTATTTTTTAAGAATGGTAACATGCTTCCCATTTGATACGCCAGTCAAAACATATTATGTGATATATATTTTCGCAATTAATTCTTTTGTATGATCGTGTAGTCATCCATCCATCGACCGTTTTTGTAGGATATAGTAGGCATTGAGGACCTGCGTTTTGTTTCTGATTGATTGCTTTTATGAATAGCAAGTGCTTTTTTGTGTTTACAATATTTTCTGTTTGAAAATGCATGTGTTAGGGATTCATGTGGCAGGAATATTTTTATTTACACTGTTCTTATAATTTTGGAACACAATCGAGGGTAAGGGTGAGGTAGATGCGCCAACGGGGTGAAGCTTACCCTGTTGTCTTTTTGCAACAGTTCTAAGACAGTAGCCCAACTGGTTTTCTTTATTAATTCGTGTTGTCCACGTATGTGTTTTATGTGAGTTCAGTTCTGTTGGTCGTGGGCACGTCAACGTGCTGTGGAATCCCGATCTTCTGGGGAAGGAGGTTGCGTTGTTGGAAACGATGCTTTCTACTTGGTATTTATTATTGATCCTTTCTTTAATAAACTAAAAATATCACAGTTTTGACAGTCTGTTTTAACTCTTCACATCTAATTTAAACACCTGGCCCAATTTCACGAAAAATCTTAAGTAATTGCTTAGCTAAGTCTGTTATTTAAACTGTTGTTTTTGCTTTATGCGTCTTCAAGGTTGACATTTTCATCTATATTAGACCTTACTGACTATTTCATAGTCAACACAAAGAATTCTGAAATTTTATAGAGAATTTAGTATTAAAAGGAAGAATTATACTTAAGCAAATACTTAAGTTTGTTATCTCGTGCTTAAATAGAATTTGTATGTGCGTGACTTAAATAAAGTACGCAGACAAAGATTACTAACCAAAGTTCATTTTTAGCTATAAATACATCAGTAACGAAAAAATCAACATTAAATAACAATAGCTTAAGCAATAGCAAGGATTTTAATATAACAGACTTTAACTAAGTATACTTAAGTTTTTTCGTAAATTGGGGGCCTGTATATTTTCTTTTGTTTGTTAGTTAAAGTATAGCACAGCCTTTTCCGCAGCAACGTAATGACGTAAATCTTACCAATGTTCCTGGAATTGTATAATCATTATCAGATCTGCTCTCTGCCAATTAATCTGACACTTTCTCCTTGTTAATGAAAGATGGAGATCTAATTACTTCGACACATTGTCCTTATCAAATCAGTATGGAAACATTGGCTTCGCTCGGTATCTGGACTCAAAACTCATAGATTCATAGATCTTTGCTCGTTGGGCTTTTATATAATATTATATTTCTGTATAACTCTCTATTCTGATAAAATGAAAAAAAAAAATCAGATATAGACAAGAGATTCTTTACAGTTGGGTACCGATTTAAAGTATTTGCGAGTTTGTTTTTGTATTTTTCTACAAGGGAATGAAATTTAAAATGACAGTGAAACATAAAATTTATAATATATATTACACGTCAAAGTTAACTGAAAATTTATCCCTTACAGTGTAGATAAACTATATTGATAATTGTAGCTTTAACGTTACACATCCTTTAGACAGAAACAATGGTAGTGGTAACGTATTTTATTATATGTGCCTCACGGGAAAAAAGATCTCACACACCGACAAAGAAAGAAATAAACTGTATTCTTAAAGTATACATTAATGTGACAATAATTATGTTTCTAGAACAATTTCTGAATAATTGATTCAATAAAACACAACGTCAAATGTCCATCAGGGATGGCTACATTTAAAAATGCTGCCTCCGAAAACGTTAACCCAGTACACTACCAACACAAACACTCTCTCACAGTAAGCAATAACATAAGGACAAAACGAACAAATAAGGGCACACAGTTGGGCACCGCCTTGGAACGGTAAGCGGGAACATCACTACCTTCCAGTATAAACTGGTTAATGGTGCATCTAACCGTACTCTTACCCCCATTATGTTCCAAAGCCAATAAATAACATAAATGTCATCCCCGTCAGATGAAAACCAAACTTACGCAATGCCAACAGAAGGCATGGTATTTAAATACAAACAACGCTCTTGTATACTTATAAAAGAACTTAAAAGTACTTATTGTCTTTTTATAAAGCATAGCAAGTGATACACCCTTAACGGTCCTACAAAACAGAGCAGAAGACAAAGATCAAATTAGCTAAGTCCCAGTGGGATTTAAGAGCAACCTATCACAGAGTCCTCCACCTGTTCCGTCAGACAAAATCAAAGAGGAAAGCGTAGCGTTCAATGGTAAAAGGGCTGAACACCAAACATACGGTGTGCCTCAAACCAATTGGGTCATAACATCTTTTACTGAAACGTTTTATAATTTTGCTAAATACAACTGGAAAATTGCCATGACCTAAAATCTTATGAAGTTTGTAAACCACATCCCCATAAAAATCGGGTTTTTATATACCTGATCGCAACAATGTCTTTACATTACTATTGTGGGGAACACACGTGACCGGAAGGTACGGTACGGATCCAAACTTGTAAACGAAAAGACTTGTTTTAGGTTACATATTTGGTCGTTACCTTGTTAATTCTGGATGGAATTTCATTAAATAAAGACGAACGCCTTCCTCTTTAAAAGACAAACACTTGGTGCTGGCACGAAGTCAAATTAATTTGAAATTTTTTGCATCAAGTGCAACGGCCTATTTCGTTGGTCACAAAATGTTTTGCCAAGGCACGGAGCATTTCATTAAAGATAGTCTAAATGATTTGCAAATCGTCTTCAGGCTACAATTCGCTACTTTCTACGCAGTCCTTCCAAATTTTAGACTGATGAACGATTTTCTTCCGGATAACATCAGTGCTTTTCGCAATGTCTTGCTTAAAACAAAGCGCTATGGTCCGAACCACTTCTTGAAGATGCTCTGGCGCAGAGCAGAGCACTGTTTCAGCACGTCACATTTTTGAAGATATGTCTAGTGTTTTTACCTACTACATGTCATTATTAGTTTTCAAAGTCCTGCAACTTGGCAAATGTATTATGTCTGTTGTTTTCATTTTTAGGTTAAGTTTACGATGAGGAGCTGAAGGTCGCCAACATATCAATTCCTATGACGCCGCCAACAGATGACTCAAAACGTAATAAACTAAACTTGTTTCCAATTATGTACACGATGGAATTTTAAGACCTCATAAAATGCATTGATCACATAGATAATTATATCAGTTTAGAAAAATAGATAATGATGGTTTACTGTTAAAAATCGGTAGTCCTCAGCTATATAGCTAAAGGTATCATCGCAATAACTGTTGAAGTGCCGAAAACTTAAAAGGCTTATAAAGCGAAGCAGATTTAGAAAATTATAAATGAGATGTGGTATAAATATTGAGAGATTCGGGAACATTATATTTCAGGACATATGCGCAGTTGTCGATCTCTTACTTAATGATTCTCTTATTTGGATGAATATGTAATTGAATGGTTGCTAACACTCTCGGACAGTTCTATATTGTATATTACCAGCCACTAAACGATTAATGGCACTATTAATGGAGGTTGATCTAACTGTTCTTTTATCACTTGCG
This sequence comes from Mercenaria mercenaria, assembly GCF_021730395.1. NCBI lineage: Eukaryota > Metazoa > Mollusca > Bivalvia > Venerida > Veneridae > Mercenaria > Mercenaria mercenaria. Next base: position 65,886,193 of record NC_069368.1, on the reverse strand, counting down.
ACTAAAAATCGAGTTAGTAAATATTTTCCCTGTTTTTTGTGCATTCATTAGATGCAACGTCGGGTTAAATGTCCTGCTAGATTTAGAGCCATATACATCAAATGTATTCACCATTTCTGTAATATGTGCATAGATTCTTTTTAATACAGGTATACATACAACTCTATACAAAGTATAAATTTGCCAACCTTTGAATTAGGTTTTCTTTGTAGGTGGAAAAAAGAATAGATGTGTCCAATCTCCTAATTTCTTCATATAAATTTTCTTGTGGTATTTAGATTTTCAGAAAAGCAGAAGTTCTCCAAAAAAGGTAATGTGCTGAAATATTGCTCCGCGCAAGAGCATATTTCAGAAGTGCTCTGGACCATAGTGTTTTTGTTTTCTGCAAGTCACAGGAGGAATCACTGTAACTATCCGGAAAATATTAATTAGTCACTTTATAATCTGGATTGCTACTTATAAACTAATACATTGTAGCCTGAAAATGATTTGCAAATCTTTTAGACCATTTTAAGTGAAATGCATCGTGCCTTAGCACACCATTATGTGACCAACGAAATAAACCGTTGGCTTTCATTTTTTCAACAAAATACCAAATATATCTGGCTTCTTACAAGCAATGAGTGTTTGGTTTTAAAGAAGAAGGCATCTTTACTTCGTGATAGAATTTCATCGAGTATCAACAAAGCAACGACCAAAATGTTACATGAAGCGTTTGTTTACAAATCAGTCTTCTGGTCACGTGGGTTCCACACAGTGTTTAAACCAAATCTTAATTACGTTAATAAAGTTTAGCATAGTACATGTATGTACGTGATTTATAATAACGGTAGCCTTGTTAAGAAAACAAGATTATTTAAATGGTAGCATAACATGTATATGGTACCCTTCTTTTTAGTGGTTACTCTATCAGTTTCAAACAAATATCTCGCATTATTATCAATTTAATGACAAGAATATATTACATGATTTTATTCAGATTTAGTGATATATTGTTTCCTGCAACGTTGTTAAGGGCACTGGTCAATTTATGAAAATTTGCTTTGCATAACATACCTAGTGTAGAGTTAAAATTTACCTCCAGGATAACAAAACACTATTGCAGAAAATACTTTTAAGACCAATTTGAAATTGATCTATACATTTATATTGATTAATTAGTATAAGAACAATGGTAATAAAAGACCAGTGCTGCAGGTCTTTTTCGCCATTTTTATTGTTTTATCAACAAAACCGACCAAGATTTGCAAAATGGACTAACATTTACAGGGTTATCATTTCCTATACCGAACGGTTGTCATGAAAGCTCTGAAATTATTTATTTATAGTTCAAAAGGGTATTATCATGGAAACATTATTTTTTCCATACATATGGTCCTGCCAAACAATTTATTAACAATTTATTAGCATCATACACGTTAACCTTTATCCTTAAATGAACTGGTCCCTCATTCAGTTTAGAAGTACCACTTACTATTCAAAGGGGTATTCTTTGAAAATTTAGTGACTGAATAGCGGACAGTTCAGACCAAGGCATTGCACTTGTCGCCAAGGCAGTATCACTAGAGCTTAATAGCCTAACAACAACGTAATTTTTTTTTATCTATGATGTTATTCTTTTCATTTCATGTAAACACGGAAATTACTTGATCTGCGTGTTTAAGTTTAACGTAAATGTCTTATATTTTTGACAATTTAACATATATGTAAATTAGTTACATTCATAATTACCAACAAATAGTATTTCATGTATCTGGATGCGGTTATAATGTGTTTTACCAAATGTTTTTTACCGGACACGATTTGAATGATAGATTATAATACTATTACAGTGTATCACTGCTAAAACTGTCGAATATATTATATGATGTGATGAAATTGATAAAGGCAAGTACGCTGGTACAAGGCTCCGTTGAAATAAATGTCTATTTCATGTAGTTAATTTTTTCGTTATCGAATATTTTTCTTTTTAATCTGTCATGTCTGATATGTGTCTTTACGCCATAAGTGATACACAAAATGCGCAACAGTATTCCTAGATTTATGTGACAAATAGTTCCATTGATATTGTCTGGGTTTTGAAACCATGCATATAACTTTCCCCTATACATACACTGGTATTGCAAAAGTCTTTGTCATTTAAACAATGTTAACAGACTGGTGTAACTTGGTGAGTTTTTTTATTTTTAAATGGGGTGCTGAAATTGAAAATAATCTCTTTTTTAATCTTAGTATAAGAATAATGCAAATATTCATTTAAAACTGGCACTTAAATAACCAAGCAAATTGAATTTAAATTTGAAAATGTTTATAGATATTCTAGTTTTAGGCAAAAACCAACTTAAAATACATGTCAATTATAAGCATGCTATGTTCAGTTTTGAAGGTAAATGTTAGACGAGCGTTTCCCTCTTTTGTCAATTTAATTTGTATATTATATATATGTTTGCAGTTTAAATTTCCTTAATATATCGTAGTGTGTTATATTTAGAAAATTTGTAATGACTATCATCTGGACAAAAGTACTGACATATGAAAAACACAGTATTCCATCGATTTCATTGGAACGTTTAATGCTATTGTAACCTTTATAAGTGACATATTTTATACAAGCTAAAATGAATAATGTTGATAAGTAATATTGTATGTTATTACGGTGGTAAGCAAAGAGCATAGAACGATGGTAAAAATGGAGTAATACGGCCTTTGTGACATATAATATACGGCAGGTTCTTAAATATATTATACATGTTCAACATAAAAGAGCCCTTTTGAACATTTTGAATCTAATACTGAATAATAAATTATAAAAGCATGCAAAAAGATGCATTTAAACATTCTTTGTCAATTGGTGTAATTTAGCTTTGAAACTAAAAAATGTAAACTATAGTTTCACAATATGATTTCATGAGGTCTTGAGAAATCCTTGAGAAATAGCGAATTTAACCAGTTCACACGTGATTGTGTTTGAAACAGCAGCAAGCTTCATGTATAAATGAGTAGAATTAAAGCTTTGAAGGAAAAGAAATTAAATATGATGTCCATTTATATTCTATATTACTTATAATAAGTCTTAAATCAAGATGTGGACAATAAACTTCAGACATCGAGACAAACATATATAGTTATAACAGCTAACAGCTGATTATTTTAAGACCATGAGACAGCAACACTTACTAATGTATGCATATTGTTCTACACCCCAGACTGAAATTGTTTATAATTTCTTCATTTGGTTGCTAGATTATCTTAATAAATTGCCTATCAGAAGTGATAGAAGAATCAAATCCAATATCCTTGTGAACCATTCAAGCAAAGTATTTTAGCTGACACACAGCCTAGTGCAGTTGGTTTTTATTTGAAAGACCTCCTACAAATATTTACTGCCAGGGTAGTAAAAGTTAGGAATAGAAGCCCACATATGTTTTGCAGATAATATAAAGTATTTCAGGATGTATTTCAAAAAATAAAATTGAAATTGAAAGGTGTGTTTAATAACACAATATACTGCTAACTATGTCGCTGTTCTTTTGAATAACCGTAAAAGCATAAGAATGCTACTCAGACCCAGTGTTCAATGACTTTTAACGTTCGTAGAGCCACACGGCATTTGTACACTTTCTTACTTTAATCAAAACATACTTTCATTATCCATATAGTGAGCAATTGGAAGAACAATAGTGTGTGTTTCCAAGATAAATTGTTCGCTGTTTTGCATGAAGTTTTTTAGAGGTAAAGCTCGCGAACGACTCGGTGCGATTCTTAGAACTATAATTATTTAATGACAAAATTATTACTGAAAAACATAAAGATAAAAGTTATCAATTAAATACTTGCTCTAACCTGAGCATAATTGGATATACCCTTATTTAGAATTATTGCAGGGTTATATCAAATTTTCTAATTCATGAAATACAATATGTAGCATATTGAATGCTCAAATTCACGGAAAATCTTACTTTCTTAGATCACGAAACTTCCGCTGCATGAAGCGCTTAAGAATTGAAACTCACAACTGACTCAGTGCAATTCCCTGAACCTGCTTATACTTATAACAGCTGAAAGATAAAAAAAAACGTTGGTTGACATACATAATTTAAGTCTCTGAAATATATCTCTTACAGGCTAGAAAGGTGTGCCAAAATATTTCATTACCACTTGTCTTATAAATGTAGTTATTAAAATTGACTTAACATTTGAGAAAGAGAGTGAAATAATAGTTTTTAAAATATCGTTCTTTCTGGGTGAACTATAAGTAAACGATGCATTTTGACAATCACCGCTCTTCAAATTTGTACTCATGGATATTTGGAAATAACCTGCTGAGTCAGTTATAGTGTTTTCCTCTCACTATATTTCGATTTGTAGTTCCACCTTTTTCATAATGTTCCTACTAGAACAAAAATCATAAATTGAACTTTGAAATACGAATAGAGAAATGTTTCCTTTTACCTCTAGTTATTCAAATATTAGTTCAATCTAAATGTAACACAATGATGCAATATAAATTATACTTCAAAGCGAAAAAGTACTTGAAATCTACGTTTATTTCAGTAAATTCGAATTATTGTACTGCATTAAAATTAAAATTTCCTATGCATATATGCATTGGTTAACCGGTGTTAACCATTTATCCTTGTCATGCTGAAATCCATTCTGCATGTTTGCTTCAACGACATGAAGTACAAAATGTTGCAAAAGAAATGTTGTCATTCACAAACATGTTTTTCATTTAACTAAGCAGATTCAGCTGCATAAGATAATAAGTAAGTGTAGAATTCTCGGAAGCAAAAAACACCACAAACACAGAACCACGCATTTGCAATGTAGGCCCACTACAAAAAGAAGCTGTAACGGAAAAATATTATAGACGGGTTGCTTCCAAAAATGATGTAAAATATAGATAAAGGGAGAGAGGAAGAAATAGGGGGTAGAGGGGGAAACTGGAACAAGGATGAATATTCAAAAGGGAATGCTACGTTCCTTAATTACAATTACCCTACAACGTAAACTACTGCAGCCCAGACACTCACGTATAAAATAATAACGCACAGGCACACGCACGAACGCACAAGCACACAACACACTTATATAGATAAACAGACAAGTATGGTATAACAACAATATAGTACAAGGTCTAAGACACACGGACGCAAAAACACACAGACGCAAACACAAAAGCAGGAGAAAAAAATACAATAAGCACCGCGTAAGGATTTCGACAGCCAAAAATAAAGCGGGGGTGGGGGGGGGGGGGGGGGGGAAGGATGCCAAAGCAAGAGTGTGCAAATGCAATGGGAGGGGGCGATAGGGAGAAAGAGGAAGGAAACGCTAATAACAACAAACAAGACAACATACGCAACAAAAATATACAAGACGGACATGTAGAAAACCGGGACACCGCATTGGAACAGTCAGTAACCTATTTAAAGGAAACTGGGGGTTTAAACATGTTTAGGGTATGCGAACCTCTCACTTACCCTATTTCAAAAAGTTAGACAACACAGGCTCTAACATTAGTAATACCAGATCATATTATGTAAAACAAAAAATCATGGTATATCGAAAGTATGATTACACCAATGTATTCAACAACTTGCCTGAAGTCAGATCACCAAGAGCCTATCTTTTAAGGGCTCGACTAAGAAAAGCTGCAAGACAAAATTCCACTCCCTAAGTCCTTTTGATGTAGGATTTAGGAGAAAAGCATCAATGAGCCTTACAATTTATAAGTCACAGTACCATGAAATAGGAAAGCGTAGCGATTAACTGTAGAGGGGTGCTTCACTATCTTCGCATTGTATCATCTTTTGATAAACATTTTAACACATTTTACAAATATCTGATTAAAATAAGGACTATGTTTGATTTTCCAAATTTTATAAACTGCATCTCCATAGTATTCCGGGAGGGAAAGACCAATTTTGTAGAGTGTTTTAAAGTAAGTATTATAATTCTTTAACAGTTAGGACGATCTGTAGTAAAATGTGATGAAAGTTTACCGTAGCTTATGATAATAGTAACCCTGCTGCAATAATGTTTTGGTGATATGAAGGTTTCTATCATTAAAATCCTTTAACTTTGAGCTAGTTCTTGCAAAACAAATAAGTTGTGAAATGTAGACACCTCATGACGTTGCTCGAGGGACATCTCCATCAAGGTGGAGGAAGTTGACAATTTCAAAAAATAAAATCGTCTGTTTTATCATATATTTTCGTTTCTAGATTATTATTTACAATTGTTAAACTTCAGTCCAAAATGACGCTTCTAAATTTGAAGTATTAGTCTTGTTAAGCTGTACCTCTTTATGTGTTTCAGCATCTCTGAAAAATTAGATTGTCCATATTTAAAATATCATCAATATATCTCCAGGTTCCATTAAAAGCTTCAGTAATTTCAAATTGTGTCTTAGTGGAAAAACTTAGAATGAAATCTCGTTGATAACAGTATAAGAATAAATCAGCAATGAGTGGGGCGCACTTTGTTCTCATCGGGATACCGATTACTTGTCTGTACGTTCTATTGCCAAATTTAATAAATATCTTATCTAATAGAAACATTAGAGCTTCACAAACCTAATCACAACTCCATAGGATGTACCTCTTAAATTTACTGTAAGAACATAATACTCTTATTTTAATGCATGCCAGATTATTAATGTTTTCTCTTGCAAATGTTTTCTAAATTAAAGCTACCAGTTTTTTCTTTAATAAGATTATGTGCTAAATAAGTATAAAGAGTAGAAAAGTCTTAAGTTCTTATGGTCGAACATTTGTTTATTAGCTATTTGATAGCATCTTTAGAGTTCTTGGTGGACAAAAACAGATTAACCCCCGAGTTTTCAAATACCCTGGAGCAATACTTCTGTACGTTGATTTTTTTTTGCAGTAAGACAAGAAGTCAATAGTAGAGAAATATTTTTATAGTGCATAAGATTGAGTTTGCAATTAATCGAGCGTTATATAGAGATTTGTGAAGTTTAGTGATCCAATAAAGAATAGGTAGCTTCATTTAATCGTCGTCAAGTGAACATTAAAATTTATGCATTGATCTTTCTATAAAATTATTCTCATGTTGTAGCAATAACTGATAAGTTTTCGTATGTTTCAGTTCATTTCGTTATACATCTGTGTAGTCAAATGCGTCATATAATATTACTATTATTGGAAGCTTTGCCTGAAGGAGTTAAAACAAATTTCGTCTGTAATTTAGTAAAAACTTTCTTTAAATTTCGATGCTAAAACTTGGGTTTAGGAGGTAAGAATGAAGGGTTTGATTCATAAAAGTGTATTCGAGTTTTTATGATTTTAAAAAGATTATTTTTTTCCATTCAGTAAGAGCTTTCGGGTTTGCATTTTCTGTCCGACGCCATTTTTAGCATAGTCATCAATAGACCGAGTTATTTCAGAGAGACATTTTTAAAAGTTTATATACGAAGGAATTTTATTTTTCGGGCATTTCGAGAAAATATTTCTGATTCTTTTATCATCACAAATCTTAAAATTAACCGTTTTGATATGGCCGACTGTTTGATAACAGTATCTAGATTCTTTATAGTTACCGCTGTCTGTGACATCAAGCCCTATGTTTAAATCTGAGACAATTTTATCGTAATTAAATATAATATTTCTAACTGGTTTATTATATTTGTAACGGATAATAGGTTTTTCCGAATTCTTGAAAAAGGAATGGAGTTAACTACAGATTGGTCTCTGAAACTAGGTAAATCAATAAACTCGATTCCTTCATTTACGAAAGATAATTTCAGACAATTGTGTTTATGATCGGATTCAGAATCAATATGAGGTCTAAGAAAATGTTGCGTATAACTTTGAATCAAAGATGAAGCTTCGCAAAATGGATGTGTCCGTATATATATATTATCAGCTTCTTAATCAATTTGCCTCAACGAGGAAACAAGTAATGAGGTTAAATATGATAACATAGTATGCCTACCAGAGGGTTTATATTGCAATATTCGACTGTCAATCTTTTGCGAAATTTATGTTTGATATTCCCATTTTATCGAACACCATGAGATAGAGTTTTACATCATCTTTGGGAATTGAAAGAGAAAATTTAAATTCCGGAATCTTTTGAGATATTTCCCTGTCAGAAAAATTTGTATATCCGATATATTGATAACGTAACATATAAGCACAGATAGTGCTTGACTCTTTTTTCATGGTGCCATTGCTATAACTATTGATGAATTGTTATTTATGTCATATACAACAGTTAAATGAAACCAGATTTTAGAGCAAGTACTCGTTGTAAAATACTATGTATAAATTTGGACCAATCAGAAACATGTTCTATAAATAGCATCAATAAATGAATGACAGAGAGTTCATTCGGTATCCAGCGATCGAAAAATACACATCGAGAATTCAACTAATAATTTATTCCAGTACCTTGATAAGGAAGTTATTGCAACAACACTGTCAGGGCGGATAAATGAATAAATTATTAAAAAAAGAAAAAAAAACGTTTGAAGTTCATAGACTAAAGAAGAATTGCAGAATTTCAACAAGGTTTCGAGCTATAGGGCCAGCGCATAGGAGTTTTACCTTTATGTTAGTTGAATGCCATAGACGATAGCAAATATAGGCAGAGCATCGGAAAGCTGAGACAGAGACCCAGAGTTTGGTAATCTACTGAGATAGTAGTAGAGTTCCAGCTTATAAACGGTTCAGTATTATTGGCGAAGTACAGCCAAGGCATCGGGGATATACCTATATGATACTTGAGTGCTGCATATGATAGCATATAGGCGCTGAGCATTCCAGGAGTCAGAGTATTCGTATAGAGCTGTAACTTCAATTAAGAGGACAGAGGCCGAGCATCTATTCGATAGGACTCGTATGTTGTTGATTCAAAGACATTGTCTGACGGGAACTTCAACAAAAAGACCAGTCAAGTATAGAGTCTCCAGCCCATAGGAGTTTGAGCAAATTATTGTTAATTGAAGATTGATAGTTTGAAACATTTAGTGATTAGCTTGATCCCTGAAATTATCGAGCTCATAATTGAAATCATTTAAGAATCATTGGTACACGAATCATTTAGGCAAGGTAGCCAGAGGAAAATTTATATATGAGATATTTGGTCTCACCAGTTATACGTTTTAACAAAGGACATTCTACATCGTTTGTCAGCTAGTCAAATACATAGTCACCTTAGCGATTGAACCAAATTCATTGTTCAAGATACTAAAGGCGTAGGCACTTCCCTGGGTCATATAACTCGTATTCTGACATTCCCTTTTGATAAATGCTATCACTTAAACCTAATGCAAAGGGTGTGTGTAAAAAAGTTAAAACTCTTAAAGTTCAGAGACATGTCTAAGTTTAGCCTTGAAACCAGAAGTCGTGTAAACTTCATATTCTAATTGTTCAACAGCTTGAACAGAAACACCTTTAACCATCTTTTACGAAAATCACTGAAATGTCTGACTGCAATTTTGACTCTCTGCAGAAATCCAGGAAAAATCTACTTTAAACGGCAAATATCTGCAGGCACCAAAGTTTCACACATAATTTTTGATGTCATTTATTACAGTAATTTCTCGGAAATTACTTACTACAAATAATAACGTTAAGATCGAGCCGCTACCTTTGTTTTTCGTAAAAATATCTGAAGAACACAAGCAACTCTTTGACGTCCGCCATGGTGTTGCGATTGCTAAGCATATTCTCCTGAGCAACAAAGAAAAGAAGTTTCTTAAAGAAATGTTTTTTTTTCTAAGCTATTTTTTAATACAAAGGACCATGTATGATAAGGGGTGTTATGGCCCCCCATTCAAATTTTGTTAAAATATGTATCAATAACTTGGCAAATGTATGTATTTTCTCATTTCAGTTGCCAAATTTCTCAAATCCTCCATTAAATTCATAAAATAATAATTTATCTATACGTGCCTTTGTGTTTGTTAATATTTCCTTAATTAGGGGGTATACGTAAAGAAAATAAAAAGTGGAGATTTTATTTACCTAAATTCAAACTTTTCACAATAAATAAGTTTAACAGTAGTGTACAATCTTTATAAAATTAGAAAACTGCCGTATAATATTTGAAATAGTGCAGAAATTAAGGGATATAACTCTTCCTTACTCAAATTAGCCGTTTGTAATGGAAAACTTGGTTTTCTTTGATTATTTTTCGAAATTAAGACATGTAGAGTGGTTTGAACCGTTTTATATTTTTTCTTTTTTACATTACAACTTTGATAATTCAGACTATAATAAATTAGACAACTCGTAAGTCTCAATCACAACCGCTATTTTCTTTCATTTATTTTCTTTTTTCTCCCCGGCTTAGCTCAGTAGAACGAGCGCAGATCTATGAATCATAAGTTTGATCCCCGGGTAGGGGATTGAAGATACGTGGCCGAAATCATCCGTCCTCCACCTTTGATTTTTGTGGTGTTACTTATTGAGAATACAGAATTCAGGAACACGGGCTAGCTTAACTGCAAACCGTAATATAGAAAATAGCGTTAATCCCAAAAATAAACAAAAAGTCTTTCGAATACTTAACTGTTTTAGCAAAGTGCTTACTCGTATTTGTGATGTTTGATAGGTTTCTAATGTTAGAAAAATATTATATATGGAATATGTTTCTATTATGTATCTATGAATTCAACGATAAACTTTCTTTTCACACATCCCTGGAGAGCTAAAACCTCTTTGCAAAGGATATTGTTTCTATCTAGCCAAGTTGCTAAATAATGAACCTTTTCAGACCAACTGCCTCCATACAACAAATATACTCTGTTCCCCCAGGGTTATTCACAGAAGACGCACTATATTCAAAATCGGGGTGTCCGACTATTCTTCAAACACATCAATATTTTTTTTCCGAGTTATGTGTTCTGGTAAAATGAATATTTCTCATGTTCACCTCCTTTTTACTTCTTCCGTACTGTGCCCAGGTTGTCTAGGTTTTGTATACCCCAGTGTTATTAAGATTAATTGTCGTTCGGATCCTTAAGAATACCTATATTAACTAATAAAATATTTATGGCATATATGTAGGCCTATATTTGTTTGCCTCAATGCTATTAGGTGCATAAAATACAAGTTCTTTATGTAACCATTTTTATTTATAAATACAGGCACTTGTTAAAATTAAAAGGTTGAGATAATTCAAATACAGGATTTTCATTATATTCTGTCTTTTTCTTATTTATTTTTGTTATGTTTACAATGTAATGTGCATCAATTCATGAGTTTTCATGTATTACCATTAACTTGCGAGATAAATCATTTCAGTCTTAACGGTGAATGAAATCATTGCACAGTTGTAAATGACTCTTTTGATTAAATTCTACTTAAAATATGTTAAAATGAGTTTGTCTTGATCACGATACATAAGAAACATTGAATTACAAATATCTTTTATCTGGGGTGGGGAATAGTAATGTAGTTTAGTGCAAAGGTAATGGAGTGCATTCTCATATAATGAATATAAGTTCTACAATGACATATTTTCGCCAAAGGTAGCAGAATTTTAAAGGCTGTTTTGATTTAATTATACTAAGAAAAATAAAAATGTGGAGTTTACCTTAAAAATTGGAGATGCGGGAAAATATTCAGTTGCGTTATCTTTTGATTTGGGGCTAGGGGTAGCGTAGGTTGATTTTAGGCGAAAATGAATTCGGTGACCCTATAATTATATTTTATTATTTTTGCAATCGACAGAAAATGAACTTTTCAACAATATGTTTGTTTTTGGTCAAATTCTATCGTTTGGGTTTACATGAGACAGGATTTAAACAAACATTTTATTCAAAACTTAACGTCGTATTAGTCGCTCTTACATCACTGTAACGTAAATATTAACTTTCACGTTAAAATGATCTCTACAAATAATACATATTTTTAAAGACATTTTAAATGAAAATATGATGAGTAACAAGCAAATCGATACTTGTTGAATGAATAGAGCGATTTACGAAAACAGTCTAGCGGACCTGAAATCATAAAAAAATCGACGTCAATGGTCGTGTTTGAAAGATTGCAGAGAAAAGAAGATGCAGAAATATAAAACAAAGTAAAATACGCATAATATGAGGAATATGCTGAATTTTATATTAAATACAATGTCGAAACGGAACCCAATAACTTCATCTCGTCATGACGTTGCGTTTCGATGCCCGTATTTTTATTTGCGTATGGCAATTTTCAAAGTTATTTTGCGAAATATCAAGCGTGAACACATACCTTTTCTATTTCATTTATTTAATCAACATACCTTAAAAAATGTAATGCCAGAAAATAAAAAAAAACTTTCATCGCGCCAAACAAATGATATAAGACGAAATACGCGAATTCAGGTCCAGTTTTTAGTACATATTTTGCCTCTCTGAACGCGCGGTTTCCTTCAATAATTGCTTAGATATAGCTAGAAAATTTGTTCTTGAGTATTTAGCCACTTGCAATATGAAAAACTGTAAACAGGCAGGAAAAAAATGAATTCGGATCATTTTCTACTAAATAATGGCGGAAAAACGAACTTTTCCGTGATAAAAGTAGGTACCGCTAGGTGCCGCTACACATAACACATTAGACAGGAATTGTGCAAAATACATATGCATTTTTGAAAAATATAGTCTTCAGTCTACATTTACATCAAAGTTCTTTAATGTACGTTAATATTTGACCTATTTTGGTCTAAGATATGGAGCCACCTTAAATGGTAATCGTCAATATATTTTTCTTTTCTACTACCTGATCTATACATCTTTAACTAATGTATGTATCTTTAAACTATTTGAAAAGGCATATTTTTTCAAGATTAACCTTGCCTGATGCGATTGATTCTGCCTTTTTCGATCAGTGTAGATCATGATCAGCCTGCACATCCATGCAGTCTGACCATGATCTGCACTGTTCGTCATTTATATAATATGTTTCTGGTATGCACCACTTTCAGCAGTTAATGGTTATGTCCAAGTTGAAAGATGGGCAAATGCATTATAGAAATTTAGCAGGGTAAGATTAATATAAATCACCAATAAAATCACCAATATTTTCTAAGTCACGGAGACTTGAGACAAAAGTTATTTATTAAAAATATTCACGGACTTGCTTTTTATGGAGTTAAATGACTATTATTTTTTCAGGTATTTATTTTAGCAAATATTTGGTTTTAAGCATTATGACATTTATTGTTTTGCATTTTGCAATATAAAAGTAGCATTTATCATTATTCAATAGTATCCTTTATTGAGAGTATTAATTTATCATAGAACCATTAAGGTGTTTATTATTGTAAGAGCTTAGCAATAAGCAACTAGTGTCTTTGCATTTATAATTTGACATTTACAGTGTCAGACTATTATCTATGGAAATCCATTCTAATTGCCAAATGCTTAATTTTAAAACAGTGCAAAATGCTGTTGCCAAATGCTTAATGTACAAATATTGACTGCGAAACGGCGAATCACAAATGATAAATGCCAATAGTTAATTGAGAGCTGTGAAACAATATATATGCCAAGTTCTAACTACTAAGTGCTTAGTCAAGGAAATACTTATACATACGAAGGGATGAATGCTTGTCCTCTGTTACATAACTTTGTCCTTTGTTACATAACTGTTTTGTTTTGAGTAAACTGTAGACAAGATTGAACATATTATTGTTTTCAATTCAGACTGGTAGTTACATGCATTTGTTTATGAAATGCATAAGCTACTTCACATTAAATTTAGCGTTTCGCATGTAATACTAGTATATATGACAATGACTATGTTCACAAATAGTATGATATTTATAATCAATGTCCCTGTAGGAGTGGCTTATCAAACTCGTTCTGGCTACAGAGAATACGTTACCTCCGTATGACATCTCAAAAAGCAACTGTAGTAGACACACATAAAAACCTGAAAACTTCAACATTTTCACACTAATATGTATTGCAGTCACACACAGAAATGACTGCAAGTATCATTGACAAATATTAGATGATACTGTGACTATCCAGCTTCAATGTTGTTAGACGAGCCTAGCACGTGATCTTCAATACACATTTTAAAACTGCAGTAGTAGAACCATCTGACATTTGGCAAGTCAGTTGAATTGTCTCTTACCTAACGTATAACAATAGGTGAACTGCTAAAATATTTATAGTTCATAGCAAATACAAAGGAAACAGTTAATTTACACAATATTTATACAATATTACAAAGATATTTTGATGAAAAGCAGTAACAACGAAAATAATGCACAATAAGCATTATGCTTAAAGATGGATATTTTAATCATATACCTATATAAATTCTGTCAAAAATACAGCTTGCACACTGCAAGGAAATACGAACAGTCTTATAAAAATCCCGTATGATACCTTCCAAAATCCAGTCCTGTACCTTCCGTATTGCATGTTGCCGGACTACTTTTAATAATATGCATGAGCTGACACAGTTATGTAAATAGCGCACACAAAAACGTCACTCATTTCATTTCGACATCAACAAACATTTAAGATTTCGTTCGATTACAAATAAAAAAACAAAAAGATGGAGGTATATAATAAAAGGGTCATTACAACAGTAGCTCGATCTGGGATTTTGTATTCGGCCGGCTCTCGTGGATTTTGCAAGAACGGATCACATTCGGCGAATGCGCGCCTCGTGAGATCCGATCTGGCAAAATCCACTCGAGTCGAATACAGCATCCCAGATCGAGTTACTGTTGTAATAACCATATTGTATTAATCAGACCTAAAAGTACAATGTAAAAAGCTAATTCTTCTCAAGACAGAAGAAGTAATGACCTGTTTGAAGTAGTCTTTAGAACTCCATCTTACGTTTTTTAGAAATATCCTAGATTAGATGCGTGTAAATATATAATTTCTCCAGTTAGCTAGGCGATAAGAATTTCTTGTTCTTCAGTCCTTTTTCTTCGATCCTGTTTCTTCTTCGCTTGATATATCTTATTCAGACTCATCTTCAGGCATATTACCAGCATCAAGAAGAGAATAATTTCTACCGGGAATTTCTAAACTTCTGAATTGAAAATAGCCCAGGTACCAAATGACACTCGCAACATGTGCGCAACACCCTACTACCCTTGCACCAACTTTTAAAACTCATAATTTGAGCTTTTTTGAATATAAACATAAGTTCCGTCCATAACAAGTACTGCTTGATCATCTGTATTTTTGAAAAGTTCCTTTACAATAGGTGTAATATGATTTTCACAAAATTGGGAATGTGAGATATGCTCAAAACCAATGTTTTCTGGAAAAAGGACTCCATTAGATCTAAACTTGCAGATGTAATAGACCTTTGTATTTGAGCAGATGTAAATCCGAAGAGAACTGATAGAAGCTTGTTTGACAAGCCTGTTCTCAACTTATACCGATGCAATTTCTTGAGTACGAACTTCTGTATCACGAAGTTTATCAACAGATTTTACTAAATCTTCAAATTGGCCTTTTGAAATTCCAGTCAATGTGTGGAAGGCATCATCTAACATGTTATATGTGCAATCAAAGTTGAGGAATTTTGACTGCAACATAAATGTCCGTACATTTTTTAGAAGATGTAGAATGTCAGTCCTTGAAAGTCGATCAGCCAATTCATTTTCTTTTAGGGATTCATTTGTGAAATGGTATTTTCGATATGTGAGGCACAGCACCTGTTTTTTAAGTCTACAAACATGATTTTTTCCACTAAAGCTTGAGCAATAGCTGAAGATGGAATTTTAATGACTTTATTTTTTGAAGTAGCATTCTACTTACAGACTATGCAGGTCTTGTGTGAACGGGCTGAAACCGGTAATTTCAATAAAATGCTTTTTCGGGCTGTTCATAGGATTTTCCACATGCTTATTCCCTGTTCTTTGAATAGGTTGCCCTGTCTTCATTTTAGCATAAAGACTAAAACAGGCGCCACAAATATACTCCGTCTCCAATGGGTCTTGTGAGACATTTACTGGCGTATGGTTTTAATTTTTCTTCAATAAATCGCCTCCTGCTGTTAGGTTTACACCTCTTTTGGCATAGGCAACAACTGATTGACTTTGACATACCTGAAGAAATGAAGTAATTCTTTAAAACGGTTATCTATAAATATTGTCAGTACACGCCAATACCTTGAAACCAGTTATCACCATCGATGATGCGAAAGATCCTTGAAAATACGTTAATATACAACACTTAACTTACAGCTATATAGTTACAGTTTCCATATGAAAAGACCGTTTTTGAAAAGTAACCGGTTAGTATTTACTTCTAAATCGTGCACTTCTATATATATCGTGTAGCACAAAGCGGAAAAAAACTTAATGCTCATGGATGGACAGATAGACGGACGGACAGATGGACAGCAATGATAAAAACAATATGTCTCACCCATGTATGAGTGAGATATTCATATCTATGTTGAGACATACATATCTTTCAATCCAGTTTTGTAGGTAGTAACTTACACCCAAAACTTTTACCAAGATTGTAAGTCCAAAAGGGGCCAAGTCATGTCAAAGTTATGGGCCTTGATGCTATCACCTAGTTTTATAACCTCGAAGACACAACTGAGATTTCAATTCAATACCTGCATCAGTTTCTGAGATAGGAACTTGATCCTCTGAGGTTGGTTATTGGTTAAAGTTTCAAGCTGTTTGCCTTTAAATGATAGCTATATTTCATGAAATCTAACCAAGATGTGATGTGAGTAGAATAGCTGCACTATTCTTTAAGTAGTTTAGATAGAAAAGACTGCTCCGTGCCCATTTATGTAACAGTTTAGACAACATATTAAAACTGTGTGTGAAAAGTGCGACATTTTGAAATTCAGACCAGGGGCATAATTTGAACAATTTTGGTAATAGACCACTAGGCAATGAAAAATACCCCAAATATCATAAGCGTAGGCATTGTAGTTACAGGCAAGAATATTTTTAAAGTTTCCTATGGGACCCCCTGGGTGGGACCTTTTTCAACTGTGGGGGTTGGGTGGGGGGAGGGGTTGGGGGTAGACAAGATTTTCAAAGTTTTTCTCTATGTATATTTATAAAAACAAAGACCCCCATATTATATCCTTGGGGGATAATTTGAAAAAAACAAATTGTAGAGGCCCACAAGATGATGCTACATACTAAATATCAAAGCCCTAGGCCTTGTGGTTTTTGAAAAGACCATTTTAGAAGTCATGGCAACCAGAGTTCTGTATGGAATTCAAGTCATTGAATATTTTTTAAAGAAGACCATCCACGGATCATTCCTGTGAAGTTTCATCAAAATTGGCTTGATTGTTTGGGAGAAGTTGTTTAAAGGAAAGTGCAGACGGAGGGACGACCTAAGCCATTTGGCTCAGGTGAGCTAAAAAGGGATTTGCCAAATAAAATCAAGAGCACCGCAATACAAAGTAATGTACACAAAGTCATATATGACATTTAACCCCTTAGTGTGACCTTGACCTTGAAGACAGTCATCCAAAACATGCGCTCTGCACATGGTCTTGGTGTGTTGAACTTTTGTGCCAAGTTTCTTTGAAATCGAGCCCGCCCGCTTAGCTCAGTAGGTAGAGCGTTGGTCTACGGATCACGGGGTCGAAGTTCGATCCTCGGGCGGGTTGATGAAAGACCTTGTGTCTGAAACCATGACCTAACATGAATAACAAGGCAGTCTGAAAGACAGCTAAATCCGGCCCCACTGTTATGGATAGGGAAAGGGTAAACCTTTGACCTTACGGTGCGACCTTGTCCTTGAACAGACATGACTGACTCATAAATTCTGCACATCACCTTGATGAGGTCATCATTAGACCCAAGTTTCATGAAAATACGTGAAGGGGTTTAGGAGAGCTCAAACCTTTGACCTTGGTTTGTGACCTTGGTCTAAAGATGAATCATAAGTTCTTGATGTGGTAATCATCGACCCAAGTTTAACTAGAGTTGTCATAGGAGTGACGAATTATACCCCCACAATATGGCCTTGTCACAGAACCAAGCCAATGTCAAAGCCGAACTAGCTTGACCTTGTCCTCAAAATCAAGACAGGTCATCTTTTAGACATGATCAACATCCCTATGAAGTTTCATGATCCTGGGCCTAAGTGTTCTAAAGTTTTTGTCCGGAAAAGTTTTCAATGTTCTGGGTCACTTTGACCTTTGAACTTTGGAACTCTAAATCAAAGGGGTAATCTGCTGGTCATGACCAACCTCCTTTATAAGATTCGTTATCCTAGTCCAAAGAGTTCTGAAGTTATTGTACGAAAACCGTTTTAAATATCCAGTGTCACTGTGACCTTGACCTGTGACTTAATGACCTCAACGACATTAAGGGTTATCCGCTGGTCATAACCAGACTCTCTATTAATTTTCATGATCCTAGGCCTATGTGATCTCAAGTTATCCTCCGGAAACTGTTTCAACTGTTTTGAGTCTTTGGGACCTTGACCTTTGTCCTACTAACCTCAACGTCAAACTTGACCTGTATTTTATCATGTTTCACTTATGTACAAAATATTATCCTAGACCCAAGTGTTCTCAAGTTATCATCTGGAAACCATTTAACTTTTCCGAGTCACTGTGACCTTGACCTTTGACCTAAAGTCAAACTTGACCTGTATTTAATGATGATACACCTGTGTGCCAACATTTATCATCCTAGGCCCAAGCGTTCTGAAATTATCTCCCAGAAACCGTTTAACCGTTCAGGGTCACAGTGAAATGAAAACCAACAGAAAGACCTACCGACCAAACAGCTCACTCCTTTATACCCACTCCCCCAACTTCGTTTTGTGGGGGTATAATGAAAATCCTTAAAGGGGTTTAGGAGATACAGAGTGGAAACAAAATAGAAGGCTCAGACCTTTGTGTTCTTGACCTTAAGCAGGCATGGCTGACTCATGAGTTCTGCACATTAACTTGATGAGTTATCATTCGACCCAAGTTTCATTAAATATCCATCAAGGTGTTTAGGAGATACACAGCTGACACAAAGTGTAAGGCTAAAACCTTGGACCCTGAGTTGTGACCTTGAACTAGAGCCAACACTGTTTACTCATAAATTGTGCACATTATCTTGAAGAGGTGATCATTTGACCCAAGTTTCTTGCAAATCCTTCAAGCGGTTTTGGAGAAGCAGAGCGGACACAAATGGAAGGCTCAAGCCTTTAACCCTAAGTTGTGGCCTTGACCGTGAGCCGACATGGCTTACTCATGAGTTCTGCACATCCTCTCGATGAGGTGATCATTTAACCGAAGCTTTATAAAACTCCTTTAGTTTAAGAGATACAAGGCGGACACGAAATTGAAGGCTTAAAATATTGACCTTGACTTGTGACCTTGACTTTGAGCCAACATAGCTGACTCATGCGTTCTGCACATCGTCTTGATGAGATGATTGTTTGAACCAAGTTTTAGGAAAATCCCTCAAGGGGTTTAGGAGAAATGGACCGGACATCAAAGTGTTACGGACAGACCAACGGAAAGACGGACGGAGACCATTTCTATAACCCTTCCCCCACCACTTGTGGCGGGGAATTAAAAATTATGGCCTTATAACAGCAGACACTTCTAATTTATTCAAATCCTTCACAATGTAAAATGATGGAGAGGACAAGATTTTGTTGTTAGACAGATACATGAATGATTGGTTTGAGAGATGGGTGAATGGATAGACAGATAACATTAACATAAACCAGTATGTCTCCCTCAATAAGAGGTGACATAATGACAAGTTCTTAAAATGGTTTACATATACTTTCTTTGATTTATTAACACTGACCCAGTGATATTAACATCTGTTCAGATAAAGTCAATTTTCAGTTAAAAATATCTATAAATTATAAGTATTTAAATTTTAATAGGCTTATTTATTTTCATAACCAGTGTTTAAAATTCCTTTTATACTTATTTACTCCAAGGCAATGTCAATAGTGATACTTGCAGAAATGTGTTTTATTTAAGTGTGTGTTAATAAACAAGTGGGCCCTGAAGGACCTGTATCGCTCACCTGACCTAATTCTAACACCTGATATGTTAGAATCAAAGCTGGTATTGATTTCATAGAGACGAAAATTTTGACGAAGTTTCATGAAGGTACAGTAGTTAATGTGACTTCTTCTTGAGTTTTATACGAGTGTTATTCTAGCGCTCCAAAAAGCAGGGTGCTGTTTTAAATTGGAAAAGTACAACCCAAATTCGAATTTGGTGTAAACATCATCAAGACAAAAAGTTCTGACCAAGTTCAATAATATGGACTCTATAGAGTTTACAAGCTTTACTTAGATTTGACCTGGATATCTAGTTTTTGACCTCACTTGATCTAAATTAAAACCTGACCTTAAGATCATCAAGATCAACATTCTGTTCAAGGTTCATGATAATAGGGTCATAAATATGGACTCTTAGAGCGTAAACAAGCTTTTCCTTTGATTTGACATGGAGACCTAGTTTTTAACACCACATGACCAAGATGACCTAAATATCACTGAGATAAACATTCTGAACAAGTTCCATGAAGATATGATCATAAATATGGACTCTAGAGAGTTAACAAGCTTTTCCATTGATTTTACCTGGAGACTTACTGACCTGGAGACCTTGCTTTTCACCCCACATGACCCAGATTCAAGCTTGACCTATAGATAATTAGTTATAATATTCTGACCAAGTTTCACAAAGATGCGGTCATAAATGAAAGCTCTAGAGTGTTAACTAGCTTTTCATTTGATTTGAACCTAGTGACAAAGATTTTGACCCCATATGACCTAGAATCAAACATGACATAATGATCTTCAATAATAACATTCAGACAGACCAATTTTCGTGAAGATAGAGTCATAAATATGGACTCTAGAGTGTTAACTAGCTTTTCTTCAGATTTGACTTTGTGACCTAGTTTTCTACCAACATAATCCAGATTCTGATTTGACCTAAAGATCAGAAAGAATAATATTCTGACCAAGTTTCATGCAGATATAGCCATAAATGTGACATCTGAAGTGTAAACCCTAAACCTTTGATTTGAACTGGTGATATATTTTTTACCCCACATGACCAATATTTATCATCAAGACAAACATTCTGCTTAATTCTCATTTCAAACTTAAAATTAGGTCTCTTTAGAGTGTTAAGCTTTTCCTTGACCTCGTAACCTAGTTTTTAACCACAGATGACCCAATAAGTTTCAAAGAGATATTAGCATAAATGTGGCCTTTCAAGTAATAACAAGCTTTTCCTTCAATTTGACCTGGAGACCTAGTTTTTTAACCTAGAAGACCCAATTTGACCTTGTGATTTAGTTTTTGACCACAGATGGCCCAATATGGAACTTGTGCAAGAGATTGAGGATAACATTCTGACCAAGTTTCATTAAGATTAGGTCAAAATATGACCTATAATGTGTTAACAGTCAAATTGTTGACAAGAGGGCCAAGATGGCCCTAGGTCGCCCACCTGAGAAACACACCATAACAGTGTTAACATGTTTGACCTAGGGATTTCATGGAAACAAATATTCTGGCCAATTTTCATTAGAATTGGACCAAAAATGTGGTCTCCTGCGTTTAAACAAGTATTTTATTTGATATGACCTTGTGACCTAGTTTTTAACCCAATATTACCCATATTCAAATTTGACTTAGATTTCATCAAGGCAATCATTCTGACCAAATTTTATGAAGATTAATTGAAAAATACAGCTTCTATCGCATACATAGGGTTTTACTTTGAGTTGACCTAGTGACCTAGTGTTTTACTACAGATGACCCATATTCAAATTTGACCTTCATTTTATCAAGGCAATCATACTCACCAAACTTCATGAAGTTCAATTGAAAAATACTACCTCTATCACATACACAATATATTTCTTTGATTTGACCTAGTGACCTAGTTTTTGACCCTAGACAACCCATCATCTAACTTGATCTAGATTTTATCAATGCAATCATTCTGACCAAATTTCATGAAGATCAATCGAAAAATACAGCCTCTATCACATACAAAAGGTTTTTCTTTGATTTGACCTAGTGACATATTTTTGACCCCAGAAGACCCATATTCCAACCTGCCCTAGATTTTATCAAAGCAACCATTCTGACCAAAATTCATGAAGATCAGTTGTTAAATACAGCCTCTATCGCATACACAAGGTTTTACTTTCATTTGACCTTGTGACCTAGTTTTTGAACCCAGATGACCATTTTCGAACTTGACCTAGATTTTATCAAGGTTATCATTCTGACCAAAATTCACGAAGATCAATTGAAAAATACAGCCTCTATCGCATACATAAGTTTTTTCCTTGATTTGACCTAGTGACCTAGTTTTTGACTCCAGATGAACCATTTTCCAACTCGGCATAGATTTTATCAAGGCAATCATTATGAAAAAAATGCATGAAGATCAGTTGAAAAACACAGCCTCTATCGCATACACAATATTTTTCCTTGATTTGACCTAGTGCCCTAGTTTTTGACCCAGATGACCTTTTTTTTCAAACTCGGCCTAGATTTCATCTAGGTATTCAATCTGACCAAATTTCATGAAGATCAGTTGAAAAATACAGCCTCTATCGCATACACAAGCTAAATGTTGACGGACGACAGACGACAGACGACGGACGCCGGACATCGAGCGATCAGAAAAACTCACCTGAGCAATGCTCAGGTGAGCTAACAAAGGACACAGGGCGATCACAAGACTTCATCTAGAGCATTTCGTGCTCAGGAGAACTAAAAACAAATCATTCCTAGACATCTAGAATTTCAGTCTAAGAAATCAGACTTCCTTTATCCTTTTTTTATTTCAGACGATGTTGAACTTTTTGTTTTATGTTCTGAACTGATGAAAATGGGTCTATCAGTTGTGTGTTTCATACCCCTTTTATACTGTTGTTTAAAAATGCCCTAACTATGGAGTATCTCTGAGTTCATAGCAGGCTACTGAATGTGTCCGAGATATTACATCACATAATCATTGTGCCAAAGTTTTGTGAACATTGGATGAAAAATGCTCAAGTAAGAGGGCGGGAAATCTAATTTTCGAATTTTTAGGAACTTCAAGGACCATGATTATAAAACATGTGTGACAATCTTGACGGTTTTCAAACTTGGTCAAGGCCTTATGCCCATGAAAATTCTGACCAAGTTGAAAGTATGAGGCTGGTTTTAAACTTGTCAAGACAGCAGTTCAATTTTTAACTGGGACAATCCATCTGGTTATCAAACTATGTCCAGACATTATGCCCATACATATTCTGGCCACGTTATGAAATCATCAGAGAAGAACATCTCAAGGTAGAGAACAGACATCTTAGTGGACTTTTCAAGACTACCTGCCATAGGTGTTGCCATAATATGTCTTTAATCAAAGGCATAATAAATCCTTTCAAATATTGCCTTGAAACTAATCATGTACAAAAGTGTACACAAATTGCTTAAGATGTAAAACAAAACATGTTACTGATATATTGAAAAAAAAAAGAGTTTATGTAATTAAACACTTCAAACTGCAGTCAAGCATTTTTTGTGATTTACAAGTTGTAGCACCTGATACAAATACATGTACATAGTAAACATATAGACAGCCTGAGCCAGAAAAAGTATATACTTTAGGGATTTGGCTAATAATGATTAACAAATACATCTATCAACAATTACTATCCAGAAATAGTAATTTAAAAATATCTTACCTCTGATCTTGTATCATTTTGCAGTAAAATCAATAATAAACCATTCTTTGGTGATAACTGGTTCAACCATAACCATAACGTGTACAAACAATTGCCAAACTCAATTAAAACAAAGAAATCGATTTGGTATCATTCTGAAACAGAAATGTTAAAATATTAGCTAATTAAATACATCTGTAAATGTATTATAAACATGTCAGAAAGAATATTCTATTATGATTGATTCTATTAAAAAAAAACACACTTATGCTAGAATGACATCACATTAATATGCGATGACGTCAAAGTTATTGTTGCCACCAAGAAAGAGCACTGTTATATTTTATCTACTGCCTTAGATAAACGGCATATTAGAATTGAAATAATTTATAGCAAAACCATGTTTTTTACTATTTATACACTTGGGCGTTAATACGTCGTACAAATAATTTCTTTCAGGCTGCACCCTCTTGAAATTATTACGCTAAACATATAACTGTTCATTGTGCATAAATAGTGTTAATGCACTCTTTTGCTATATGTCATTTCTTAAATTAAGTATCATTAGCTTGTTTCCACTTAGGGTAGTAATGCATGTTTGCAAAACAAGAAGTGATAGCATAACATTTTGTACCAAAACCATTTTCAGTTCAGTCTAACAAACAATATTCACAGGATTAAATCTTCTTTATTTTTAGTATATACTTCACACCCTACCATATTTGTTTCACATGTAAAGAACTACTTTAATTAAGTTAGACAGTTACTATGAGGAAACAACTCACAAGGTAATAATGTTAAGCAAATTGTTTAACTTTCAGGAAATTCACAATTTTAACCTAAACAAGAGCTGTCCGTAAGACAGCCAATGCTCGACTATTTGATTTATTGTCCCAGAAGCAGGAAAATGCTACCCTAAATGTTTGAAAATCTATAGAGTTTCAATCCAGAATCTGCATTTGTTTTGAAATAGTTACATGCATGCGAAACTTTAACCAGAAGTTTTATGTTCAAAAGGGGACATAATTCGACTAAAATTCATGTCAGAGTTATGGGAGTTGATGCAATAAACAAGTTTTATAATCCCAAAGCCCATGTAAAGTTTCTGCATTTGTTCTACAGATAGTAACTTGCCTGCAGAACTTTTACCACAATTTTCTATGTCTGAAAGGGGGCATACTGTGTCCAGTATACCTGTAAGAGCTATGAAACTTGACTGAGTGAGGTTGGTAACTGATCTAGAAGAAAAGGTAGGTTTTAATTATATATGCCTTTAAGTAATAGCTGTATGTACATGCACGCAAAACTTTGACTAGGAATTTTTTAGAGGGTAAAAGGAGGGTTAATTAATGAAATATTGGTGCTATAGGAATGGTATCAATGTCAAATGACATTGTTGGTGATGTGAAAGAATTACTTCATGTTTGAAACAAATCCATGCAGTAATGAAAATGATGTATTGAAAATGCATCCAAATAACCTTAATCCCTAGGTAAAAGAGGATAAAAATCATTAAAAGGCGGTGCCATAGTTATCGATGTAGTACCATGTGATGTAACTTGACATTCCAAGTGAAAAAAGGGGGATTATAGAATGTGGCAAGAGTCATGGCTCCTATATATGTCATATAATATGGATGATGATGAGCAACTGTCATAAAACTGAAGCAATCAGAGATAAAGTGAAAGTGCATCAAAATTATAATCAATGTCGGGCGAGTAGGATATAGTTCTCCATACACTTCATACAGTCAATTTAAAACAGGAACATTTTAATGCGTAATTTGGAATACTTAATGTTTAACATAGATTACACAGCTTTTCTTTATCTGCTCTTCATCCTAGTAAAAATACTGCTGGAAAATAAAGAGTTACCATTATCAAAATGATACAGGATGTCTTTTTGTGAAATGAATTCAGCTTCATAAAATATTTTTTCACACTAGTACACTGTTCTTAACTGTCTTTCCAGATATTGGTAGCTAAAATAGTAGACTCATTTACATAAAGATTGTTCTTAAGTAATTCTGGATGTCTAGGACAATCAGTTTTAACAATCAGACATTTATGTAATTTCTTTTACTCAAGCTGCATATACTTGAAATAAAACATGATTTTAATGTCATAGGTAAAAAAGTATACATTGAAAGTTCTGATTATCATTGTTTCAAAAATTGCATTCAGAAGTTAAATAATAAAATGTCAATACTAATCCACACAAAATAAAAATAATTACACAATCCAAATGAATATCAAGTAAGATGAACATCCATGACTAAACATTCCACTATATGTTGTCAAAAAGTATTAATTCTTTCAGCTCTTGGAGCCAAAAAATGCAGTCTAACACAATGACTGATTCACTGTAAACAAACATATCTATTCATAAATAGTTAGAACACAAGTTAGTGTGCATTTTGAAGTAAAGGTAAAAATTTTAATTACGGTAAACTTTTCAGCAAACTGTTTTCAAAACTAATTATGTCAATGTAAAGTATATCAGTACTAAAAATAGCTTCATATCATAGTAAAATTATTGATTGATGATAACTCTGGCAAGTTAGAAATGCTTACATATTCCAATAAAGATCAACTTTTGCCAACATCCACGACTATGAGACCAATATTTTTATAGCTTTCAGCTCTGGCAGACAAAAACGAGTTTCAAACAGAATGACTGCTTCACTAGAATAGGGAATATATACATTTCAAACATTTATAAAACATAATAGTTGGCATTTCTTCTGTAGCACTAACTGTTAAAACATAATCTATGAGTTAAATCATGATTTATAGCAACACTTGACTTATCCAAGGCTAGCATTGATAAATATACTGAACAGCGAAAGAAACTATCCAGAAGTATAACTGGCATATTCTGAAATAAAATAAAAAATTATTCAAATTTGGAGTTTTTCTTCATACCTAAATTACACTTGAAGAACTTGACGTGATAAATCTTTATAAATCAATCAACCGTGAAGTCAGGAGTCCCATAATAGACCTTTACAACGGACACGGACAATGTAGACGTACTGTGTACTATGGTCATAATCTGGGGGATTTCTCAAAACATAAAAATTCAAACACATAACCGCAGGGATTCGTTTTATTTTTCAAGACATCAAATTCAAATGTTTTCATCTTATTATCAAGACAGAGCACATCTTTATAATTCTTGGAAGCGTTATTCTCTGCTAGGAATATATTTTGTCCACAAAGAGAACACAGACGAACACATATATCTACATCTTATAAATACCATGTTCAGTATAAACAAATTTTAAACAGTAGATTTTTTTCATCCTAATGACCGAAAATACATTCTTAAGGTAAGTCCTGATATACGTTAGCAATAACCAAGTTTGGTAAGATATTTCTCAATCAAAACTAAATTCATTTGCCGGTAGCTGTTTCTTTGTTTAGGTACAATAACATTGACCCCAATTCAAGCAGCCTGAAATGCAATCTTAAGCTAGAGTTTTTATAAGCATGTTTTGTGAAAATATGTCATTCCAAATCCAAAACAACAAAAACAAAAACGAAAACCTTTGTCTCTATTTTCAGTAACAAACAAGTTGAAGTTAGCTGCAGCTGCCAATACATCCAGGACTTTCCATCTTATATACTACCTATAAACAAAGTGTTATCGTAATATCTCATTCTTATTTACAGTAAAGTGGTTCAAACAATTTAAGCGAATAAAGAGCGTTGTATAGTTATCACCAATGTTGGTGTCGATTTTGTTAAAGTTGTCCACATTCTAAACTTCACTATCAACTGCCCCTATAATTATCAAACCTCATATATTGTAATAATGTTGGTTAAATATTTATGTCAAGCTTCTCAATACCTGCTTAACTACGGTCCTAGGCTCCAACTATTTAACGTCTATACAAGCGGCACTGGCTTCGTCTCGTATCTCAAAAATGTATATAGACAAGTCAAAACAATTAGTAAACTACCTAATTTATTTTGTAGTGAATAATGCTTCCCAAACTTTTTCAACTTTCATTTTTGAACCGGCTCTATTTCGCTACTCTCAAAACTTGTCAAGTCAAAAGTGCTAACTTAAGACAGTAAATCTATGCAAATCGCTCTACATACATGTAAGTTACAGTCATTTATGACTATAACTTTGTATTGCCCGTTTAATAGAAATGCGTTTACAAATTGTTACAAAAAGTAGCCTTTCTTTACAACTTAGTGCCACCTATGAAGTATTATTAGCTCTTTCTTTCACTCACCTCATTTGCTACCAAAAGCAGATGGAGTCAGTGTTTACAGGCCGTGTTATAGCTCATTCTGTTTCTAAGTATCCATTTTCCTCCAACCCAGTGACACTTACACCTAGACCACCAAAACATGATAACAAAATAAATAGAATTTTATTCTCCAAAACATCCAGACCTTTAACCCCTCTCCCCTCCCTCAAGCCACCCCCTCCACACACACACACACACACACATACACGATATAATTCTACACCGACCCTCAGTTCCTTGTGTTTCTTTTCATTGACAGTTTTCTGTAAGCTTACACAACATGCAACTTTACTGGGTTAAACCTTAATCTCTACATATTTGTTTTAAAAAAAAAATGCGCTTTAATTTATAACCAGACATATTCTCACAAGTTCCAAAACATGTTTGAGAAAACCCCCCAAATTTGAAAGAAGTACAGAGTACGTTTACATTTACATTCCCATGTCCGTGTCCGTGATAAAGGTCTAATAGCCGTTTGAAAGGCTATATCTTTTGCACGTCAGTTGCATTGTAACATCTCAATTGGGCGTTCGCGCTGAATTTGATTCAGTCTTGCGGTGTAACCAACAATGTCATTTAAACTTTATGATGTTTTCCGAGTTAGTCAATTATAAGTATTTCCAATGACAATATCATTTCCCAAAGAAAATTGTTAATCACATGCGTACGTAAAATTCGTGCAAAACGGCTATTGTGGGACTACTGACTTCACAGTTGATTAATTTAAAAAAAAAATTACACGTGAAGTTCTGCAAGTGTAATATGATATGAAGGACAAAAGTGATTTATAAATTGAAGGTTTTAATAGAAAATGCCCCAGTTATAAAACTGGATAGTTTCTTTTGCTATTCAGTATATATTAATATTCTAAAAGATGGTTTTCATATATCGCTCACATTAGATAATGATAACTCAAAGCATGTCAGTTTTTTTCATGGCCAATTTAGCGCAAAATTAGGCCCAATGGCAAATTATGATATACTATTAGTATGTATTTTCTCCGACTTCAATCATAATATTACCACCGTTAATTTTCTTTTGCCTTCTTCAACTTTTTCAAATAAGACTGTACCCATGAAAACGTAAACATTTGAAAAAAGATAATTTGCTAACTTAATGCACAATATTGAATTGCATGACCAGAGATCATCACTTAACAATTCTCCATGTAGGCATTTAGTGACACTTTTTTCCGTATTGTAAATGCAATGGCCCCATTCACTTGGTACTTTCTCAAAGCATATGCCTATACTTGACGCTGGATATGGAAATATGACACATGACACATGTTGTGTGCTACAAATAAAGTGGTTCAATCCATTTACAGGTTTAAACTTGCATCAGCTACAGAAGTTCAAGAACAGAAGTTACTCTTAATACTAACTTGTGTCTGTTACAGATATTAATATTGTAAAAAGCATTCACATATTAGTATGAATATAAAATGATAATAGCTCTGGAATGTTAGAAACACTTACACAGTCAAATACTGAATCAACTTCAGCGAACATCCATGACTTAGTGATTCAAGAAGAATGATCAAAATGTATCATTACTATCAGCTCTGGTATCCACAAACTGCAATCAGGTATAATGACTGGTTCACTGGAAAAAAATATCTATTTATAAATATCTATGAAAGATGTTAATTGATGTCCATTTATATCTGAGGCTCTAAATGAAATGTAACTGTTTAAATTAGCAATTTGAAAACAAAGCTAATGTTTAAAAGCACTGACCTCAAGGTCAAACAACGACAAAATGAAGGCTTTGAAACTCAGTTACTGACAGATAAAATGTTGTAGAAACACATACAAATTATAATTATTTCCTCTTGCAAATGTAAGGCTTTCATAGTGGGGTACAGGAACTGCCTTCATTATATATAGCTTTACATTCTACATCCATTGTGTGTCATTCCGTGGAATGCTGGTCAAGAATGCAGGCAAATTATTGCCACAACAATCAAGGTTTTGATTCCCCGCTGGCACATGTTTTCACTTCATTTGGCATTTTTAAGAGTTTAACAAGAAACGCGGCAATGCCACGAAACCAGGTTTTCAACACTTTTCATAAGAATAAACAAGAGTGCCAGAACAATATACGCCCGTCACAGCAAATTTCTTTACTCTAGCACCTGTATTTGCAGATGTAATTTTAATTTTGTGGTTGTTAAGTAATCATTGTAATTCTTTTGTTTTTCTAAGTCCACAAAAAAACTCCTTACCAGGTAGAGATACCTTAAAATACACCTAAAATTAGAAAGTAACAGCTATGTTGTACCACCGAAAAGTGGTCTTGGTTTTTCCCTTCGGTCAATTATAAAAAAAGTTACAATATAAGTTATTTATAGTATTAACTAAGGAAAGTTAATCTTTAAAAAAAAAAAAAAAAAAAAAAAAAAAAAAAATTGTAAGTCCAAACAGAAATCCTTACCAGGTAGAGATTGGTCAAAATACACCTCAAAATTGGATGTAACATGCATGTTGTACTACAGAAAAGTGGTCTCAATTTTTCCCTACGTCTAGTAATGAAAAAGTTACAATATAAGCTATTTATAGTAACAACAAAGGGAAGTAATTCTAAAGAAGGGAACTGCGCAAGACACTTCGTCTCATGATGGTGTATAACTGTGCCAAGTTACATCAAAATCCCTCTATGCATGAAGAAGATATGCTCCGGACAAAGTTTTCATTCTTGTATCCTTTGACCTCTAAGTGTGACCTTGATCTTAGACCTAGGGACCTGGTTCTTACGCATGACACTCCGTCTCAGGATGGTGAACAATTGTGCCAACTTTCATCAAAATCCCTCCATGCATGTAGAAGATATGCTAACCCTAACCCTTACCTAACCCTAACCCTATTTTTAGTAACAATGACCTTGACCTTGATCCCAGAAACTCCAAAATCAATCCCAAGCTACAACTTTATATAAGTTTTCTATACCCCAAGTTTCATCATGATAGCTCATTCCTAAGTTAAGTTATTGACCGGAAACCCTTTTTCTATTTTAAGTAACAGTGACCTTGACCTTGACCCCAGAAACCCCAAAATCAATCCCAGCCTTTGTCTTGATATAAGCTACATACATACCAAGTTTTATTCAAATATCTTTACCGAAACAAAATTTATTGACCGGAAACACCAGTTTGACGCCGCCATCCGCCCGCCCGACCGCCCGTCCAACGACATACCCCAATCTAATAACTCAGGTTTTCGTTGAAAACCTGGTTAAAAACAAAACAATTTCTTATGTTCATTACTTGACAAAAGTTAATATATAAAAATATCACTTTAAGCAAAGATCTGGATTTTGACCCAAATTATTATTAACACAATCATTTGTTAAGCATGTAGTTTTTTCAAAACTGGCTCTCATAGCCAAGTCAGATTACTTTATAATCACCATTTCTTGCTATCTCAAAATACTTACACAGTCCATTTAAAGTCAACTTTAGTGAACATCCATGACTGACAAATTCAAGAGGAGTGGTCGAAATGTAGTTCTACTTTCAGCACTGGCAGAATAAAATTGCAGACTTGCACAATGTACGCTTTACGGGAAAAGAAATATCTATTTACAGATATTTACCAAACTTTATCATAATGCATATTATTCAGCACTAAATGAAATGTAACATTGGAAGGACAGCATAATGGATATTTCCAAAAATATCATTTTGGCCTTTGAGTGGTTTGTTACATGATCTATAACCGGAAAGAGATTTTCGACTGGTGTGTGTGTGTGGGTGGGTGGGTTGGGGGGCACCAGTCTAGATAGAAGAAGTCACTGCAGAGGCGCTCAGCGAGCACTGAGATCGGGTAGGTATTGGAGGGGCATTTTGCTTATGTTAGTGAGGGGACAGGGGTCTCCCCTTTGAACCCTTATTTAATTACTGGTACAGAATGGTGGCCTCTTTTACATTTACTGTAGTATGTACTCCCTCATTTTAGGACACAAGGGCCTCTCCTCCTGCAAAAATTTAATATACAGGCATGAAATGATGGCCTCTGCTGCATTATTGGTTCGAAATTTGGAGAAAAAAAATATTACCTTGCCCAAATAGAAGGATACATCATTGGTGAATATAGGTCACTTCTCAGCCAACATTGGGCTCGGCCAAGCTCTGGTTCAGGGTCTGATCATGGCTCAGACTTGTGCTTGAACTAAACCCCATCATAAACAGATGATCAATTATTTAAGCATCTGTTCTATAAACCACAAATCAACCGCAAATCAACAAACAGGCATTTATAATTTTCATTATTACAGGTTCATCAACATATGTTTTAAATTTCATTTAGATAAAAATAGTGCTTGACTTCTTTTATACAAGGACTAATGCTGTGGATGTACTAACTGAGTCAATATGACTTCATAAAGAAAACCACAATGTTCTCAAACTGTTCCTGGCATATGATATGTTTAGTTCAAATTATGCAAAGCTTGAGAATATTCATTAAACTGACAATCAACTGGATCCATGTAACATGTTTAATATTAAGAAATGATGGCAGAACATCGTTCAACTATATCAAAATAATACAAAGAGGTGAAATGCGGAATTATTTCATGCGGGAGCCCAAGTGAATTATGCATACATGTGGCATGATGTCACGCATTGGTCGAGATGGTTAATACACTTTGAATTCTTATGGAAGTGAGGCCACCAGGTTCAATTCCTGTCTACTCCCATAGTGGCGTGTCCTTTGGCAAGGCACTTTTTCTCGGTTTTCTCGGTTTCCTCAACTGACCCATCTGAAAATGAGTATCAGCAAATTCCTGGGGGTAAAGTTTTTATATAGTTGGTTCGACTGTTCTTAAAATAGGGTTGCCCAAATTATTGTGTTCATGCTTAAGCTCATTTGGTGTTGATACAGTATACATGTATCAAAACAACTCTGTTTCGGCTTAGTTTTGGGCTGCCTAGTTTTCATGTAGAGAAGCATTAAGCTGAAATTATTGCTAGTGATGCTTGCATACAGTAAGTTCGTCACTTGATTCATATGTGACATAGATCTATATGTCGGTCATCAGGTCATGATCAGCTGATTGACCTACTGCCCTTTACTCGCCTATCCGCCAAACCTAGAGCCGACTGGTGAAACCTGGATGAAAATATCATCGGGGAAATTGTTTTTAACAGAAGTAACAACATTTAGAATACTGCAATTTGTCTAATTTACATATAATTTCAGATGCTAACTATATATATAATAATGATGCGAAGCATTCTTAAAACTCATTATTCTGTGTACTATTGAAAATGTTTAAAACTATGATAATGACTGAAATCAGTGAATAACTAAAAAGAAATAATGCTTATTTTAATGAACGCTCTACATGATTTTGAAGAAAATGAAATATAAGAAATAGGACAAAGTTATAAAGGATTAAAAGAATATTGCAGGGGCAAGAAACAACTGGTTAAATAAATTGACATTAAAATGTCTTTATTCATACTTTTATTCAAACTATTTTTTGCAGTAATCATTTTAGCTTTGAAGATTTGTATTTACCGACATCTGTGTGGATTTTTTTAAATATAATATGTTATTCCAGACCTTCATTGTGGCTTTAAAGCAAGTGATCTACAAAGTATTGAAAATCTTCAATATATATATATATATATTATCAGGATAAGCAAAAGAATAAAGTGAGGCATTTAAAAGGAATACCTATTTTAATGCACGCGCTCTGCGAAGTATTGAAGATGCACGATATACATACTAGAGGCAAACAGATATAAACAGATAACATTATATGAGTATTTAAAATAATTACTACGTTGCATTAATGCAATTGCTCTTTTAGGTATTGATGATGTGCACTACAATTTATAAGAAAACAAAAACATAGGAAGTGATGCGATGGACCTTAATTGAGATTGTTTACTTCAACGGACATGCTTCACTAGGGAACTAGACACTGAAAATGTAAACTATTAACAATAAGGCCAAACAATTGAAATAATGCTAAATTTTACTTAAATACACATTTTTTATATCAACAGTATACTGTAAGAACAGATATATGAAAAAGCGTATGATATTTATTAAAGAAAAGTTATTTTTATGCATGCTCCTTACGAGATGCACATCCTTTAACGACAGACAAATGAAAAAGTATTTGGTAATTCAATGGTTACTTTTATTCATATACACTACGAGTATTGAAGATTTACTGGGCTTTTATGGTAAAGATTATCAGAACATAATGTTTGGTATTTTAAGAAAGAACATTCGCTTTGTGCGATATTAAAAAAGCACAATATTTATGATAAGAACACAACAATAAAAAAGACACTTGTAATTTTAAATCAAGGTTAACTTTTTACAGATTTTATTATTTATTGTATGTCCTCTACGAGGAGGAAATGACAATGCCAAAACATGAATTTTGGACTGACAAATAAGAAAATTCGAGAGAATCAAAAAGTGGTTTATATTAAGGCCCGTACTGTTCGAGATTTTAAGAATACACAATATATAAGATATATGCACGTTCTCTACAGGATAATAAAGATTCAAAATACATACATTTATGAAAATATCATATAAAAGCATCGGATTGCTCAACTTAGAGAGCAGACAATGCTAAATTCGCCGTTTTTTTATTAATTGGAGGGCCATAATCCAAGAGTACCTGAGGCGATTACGCTAGTTATAAAACTTGGCCGAGATATGATGCCCACTAACATTGTCAGCAACTTTGATGAAGATCGGTTGAAAATTGCTCGACTTAAAGAGCGGACAAGACTTAATTCGCCTTTTTTCAGAGTAATTCAAGGGCAATAATCCAAGAGTGCCTGGAGGGATTTCGCTGGTTATCGAACTTGGCCGAGATATTATCCACATAAAGATTGTCAGCAAGTTTGATAAAATTTCTTGACATATAGAGCAGACAAGGTTAAATTTGCAGATTTTGAGTAATTCAAGGGCCATAACTTAAGAGTTCCTAAGGGTATTTTGCTGGTTATAAAACTTGGCCGAGATATTTTACCCACAAACATTGTCACCAAGTTTGATGAAGATCGGAGGATAACTGTTTGACTAATAGGGCGGACATTCTTTCAGACGCCGACCGAAGGCTAGCCCGCCGCCCGCCCGCAATGAGTGTTCACATAATACGCCCCGATCTTTCAATAGTAAAAAGTATATTTCAGGCTTGGAAAAAAGATTTTGAGGTTTTCCATTTTTAACTGACTCCAAGGACTGAACAATCATGGGCAAAAGTTGCCAATGACATATCGTTGTTGCCATATGTAAAAGGATAGTCGAACCGGGGACAGAAACTATACCAGCACATTAGTACTCATTCTAATATTTACAAATTTATTTACAGAAAAAATGAATATTTACAATGAACAAATAAAAAAACTAAATAGAAGGAAAAAAAAAACAAACAAAAAAACCCAAAGGTTTGGCTCATTATTTAATAAATTGTCTCATCAAAGCACGAAGAAGTTGACCCCATTTTGACATATCTTCTTTCTCAGTCGATTACAAATGTCAGCAAAGCTTTAAAATGATTTAACGCACTATTACATTAAACATAACACAATAGCTAGTATGAAAGATAACTCTGTACTGTCGACTACCATGTAACAAACGGACATTTTATAGTATGCTATACACTGGCAAGACAATAATTTTGAATTGCACTTAAGAATTAAATATAAGGTACTATACTAGGAAACCCATACATGTATACCGGCGTTACATAATTTACAACGAAAAAAGTACCAAATACACATGTATACCGGCGTTACATAATTTACAACGAAAAAAGTACCAAATACGATTTATTAGACAATCACTTGCTAATTATAACATAACACAGCTTTCAATATAAATTTTACAACTTATATAAATGGTCATCTTGGACTCCTCTTTCGGAATAAATAATTTACAAAAATCAGAAACATTTAAAATATTAGTCTAACATATCGAATAACTAATATCTTGCCGAAAAGTAAACATTTTACATAATTCTGTAGAATGAACAAGAATTCACTAGATAAATTCATGATTCAAAAATCATATGAAAATTAAACTAACATACTTCTTAACTTGATCGAGCAAAAGTTAATTTATACATACAAACAATAGAAGAGTGACGTAGTGTCATCAAACTGTAATGTGGGGTGCGCTAAGCATATCTGGTCTTGTGTATTTGAATAGTTACGCCCCGCCAAATATTGGAATTTGCACGGATATTACGACATAGGCGTGAACTCAGACTGTTATGGCGTGGAAGTAAAATAGACAATTCAAGGCCCATTAAAATATATCAACTTCTTTATTACTGAATCGAACTGAATGAAACTGACATGTAAATTTATATTATCAAATGTTGAAAAAACACGAGAGGTAATTTATGCGTAAAATCTGACATTTACCTCAATAACTCAAAAAATCATAAAACAAGGTGATGCAATTCCTGCAATATACTACAGATATATTAAGGCCCGTATGTCAGTTTGTGACACACGTCCCTCCTTCGAAAGAAGATTTATAATTTTCTTATGTGAAAACAAAATGACTATACTATATAGAACAAAAATAGTCACTGTTTGTATACAATATAATAAAGCCAATGTGTACACGCTACTCAACTAATCTGCGCCTACATTTTCCTACAAAAAATTCTTTGATACTGGTCCTATCCGGCTGCAATGCCAAGGCCAATTTCATTAACCTGGAATTGCTTAACTTAGCTTTTTGTTCAAATAGGTGACCGGCTGATTATCTGTTTCTAAGACGAAGTCCTTAACGGACATATACAAGTGCAACTTAGCCACTGCCCATACTATCGCTTAACAATCTTTCTCTATCACTGAGTAATTTTGACTCAAGGACGTGATTTTGTTCTAGCATACGCTACAGGTATTTTCTGTTGATCACGTACCTAAAGTTATACAGAGCCCAAACATACATATGAAACATCTGTCTTGTCAAAATCTGGCAATTTCGAAATAGGCGGACCCATTAAGCTAGTCTTTAAAGTCTGGAAAGGCTTATCTTGACTTCTAACCCACTTTTCAATATTTAGCTAACCCTTTTTCGTCAAATCTCTGAGCGAATCTGCAATGGGGGCAAAATTTGGGATAAACTGCCTGTAAAATTCGACTACACCTAAGAATGAAGATACTTCTTTCATTTTTTTCGGTCTTCTCGGCTTTTCTACTCAGCTTGAAAGTGCATCACTATTTTCATTCGAATCTAATCTATCATAATCTCTTTGATGGATCCTCCTCTACAATAGCTATATCAACCTTACTTAATACACCTTTATCAGGTAGTATAGAGTTACTATCACCATTTTCTCCAAAGTACTGTTTCAGCGTGACCGCCCGCTTAGCTCAGTAGGGACAGCGTCGGTCTACAGATCGCGGGGTCGTGAGTTCGATCCCCAGGCGGGGCGTATTTTCACCGTGACGATTTGATAAAATACATAGTGACTGAAGTCATTCGTCCTCTACCACTGATAATACATATGGGGAAGTTGGCAGTTATTTGAGGAGAACAGGTTTGTACTGGTACAGAATCCAGGAATACTGGTTTGGTTAACTGCCCGCCGTTACATGACTGAGATACTGTTGAATAACGGCGTTAACCCCAAAACAAACAAGCAAACAAACAAACAAACAAATTTTTGTATACAACTTTCCAATCTACGTCTATCCTGTATTCTGGTCTACTACTACGAAAGTGCCTTTCCAATGTAACAACAACTTACTATGTTTCATAGATAACAATATAAGTACCTTTCTACCTGTACCTTACTACCTGTCTTAAAGGCGATCGCGGTATTTTTTTTCGGCCGGTCGATATACACCATGCCTTTTGGTTGTCCCTAATTCCTCTACTGTACCGTACATGCGTGTTCTGGAACAGAATACAACGCGTAGTTCTTTACCAGAGTCAACTGCTTCACAATATTCATTATATAAATATGTCAACTGGTTTGTTGTAGAAACGCGAGTTAAGAACTAGTTTGGTAATTGGCCAAATGGAGTAGATAAACATTATTGCTTTTAAGATCAATATGCAAAATGTTAAGTATTCAGCAGCCGGAATGATTCCTCCCTATTTCTTCCCTTAAAAAAAAAAAAAAAAAAAAAAAGAAACAATTCATTCAGAGCTTAATCCATACGTTCCCCAGGTGAGCAACCTAGGGCCATTCGATTATCTTGTTAGCTATTGTTGCCCTAAGCTATGGAGAAAAAAAGAATACTGTCAAAGATTTTGGCAGAATATGTACCATTGTTTGAAATAAAAACTAATTACGTATTTCTTACCAACCTGCGTTCTATAAACGCACGCCACACCCCATCTCGTTCTAATTTTATAAACGCCAAATCTTTTATGGTGACTTACACATTTTCTTTTTGTTTTAAATTAGGTAGAAACGTGCAGAGTGTGATTTAGTTCTATTATGTGAAAATCGATAACACAGCAGAAAGGAGAGAAAAAGTAAATATCTCTTGTGGAACGAAACACAAACAACATAGCATTCAAATATCTATCCCAATCTCTAGGTCTCTTACTACACATACTTTTCAAACCGTTAGACATAGGGTGATATGGTGTTGTAGTTAACTGCCTAAGTGACAATAATCTATAAACTTCCTCCATAAGGTCTAAAGCAAACTGTGACCCACAGTCGGTAAGCATTTCCTCTAGAACTAATTATCTATTATACATATCTACCAATACCTCTGCTACCCTTTCAGTTTCAATACTATGTAGTGCTTCTACTTCCGGATATCTAAAAGCATAATCTACCATAGTCAAAGAATTTGTTTTTCCTATTGATCAGAGGTTTGATCGAGCAAACAATGTCGACAGCAACTCACGTAAACAGAGTATCAATCATTGGCATCTTTGCTAAAGGAACTTTGCTAACTCTTCCCTTAGCTATAGTACGTTATCAAATACTACATGATTGAAAATATATCCTTGTATCATAGCTCGTTGATTTTTCTTAACAAATTTGGTGCTGGTAAATCGTATACACTGAGTGCAGGGTGCGGTAACTAAAAGTGTGCAAGTATTAAATACCCGCACGCTAGTTACCACACTGATGGATAGGAAAGTATGCCAGCGTGTCTGGAACAGCAGACAGCGAAGTGTATTTTATTGATTTTCTGCTCTCGCATTGGTTTATTTTACCTGGGCTTTACACATTTGTAAAGCAAGGATTTTAAGTACTCACTGAACTGCTGTATATGGCAATGTGGAACGCCTACTGAACTACCATATATGGATGGCTATGATACAAAACAGAAAGAACATAAAAACTCTGGGGTAAACGATTTATACTCGGGGGCTACGCCCCCTCGTACAAATCGTTCACCTTCGAGTTTCAATGCTCTTTCTATTACTTACCGCTGCCATTGCCATTACTCCTAGTCGGTTCACCTGATACTTTATCACTAGCTTTTTTAACTCCTAAATAAACGAATCATGCGCAACTTTCAGCACCTAGGACATTTAAGTACAATCAACTTTTTTTCTGCATTATGGGCGGTTTACTGTCTATACAACATCTTATTTCTAACCTAAAACTTCACTTAATACTTACCACCACACTGCTTAATCGTACCTTCTTCAGCCTCCTTTCTACAAAAATCTAAGTGTTATCTTTATGTTGCTTTTCTAGATATTACTTTCTGGAGATATGTAGAATCTGTGATGGAACATTAAGTTTAACTTGCTTCTTAACTTTGACATGTGCCCTAGTTTCTACTGCTGACGCTAAGCTACTACACTGAGGATCTACGACACCCTCTACATTACAACTTATATCATCATTTGTAGTATTATCTACAGTCAACTATACCCTTGAAATATGGGCAGTCAATATTTACATCTAACCTGTGTTCACTCACTTCCTGTACTTTCATGTACGGGTTTTCGCAGAAAACTGATCTGTTTATACTAAGTCCCGTTTCACTATTACACATGTACATCTCTCATTGCGATCATATCCCTATCGTTACAAGTACCGACTGTTTTAGGACATTAACTTACACCAAGTATTCCTAACTACTCAATATCACTGAGTGCTATTATGCTTTTTCCACTCTCGACCAATTAGACTAACTCTTACCTCTTTCTCTATTTCTTCCTCTATCTCTTCTCCTAATTCTGTATATCTCTATATCTATCTCTGTTTTTTTAACTATCACTATTTTACTTTATACTCACCTGCTCCTGCTCTACCTCTGCAGCTGAACTAGATTTTTACCAGACTAAGACCTTCTACAGTAATATGAACTGTGCCGTATACGACCACAATTAGTACATTTCAGTACACCAAAGACTTGATAACCTCTACCTCTATTCGCACCATTACCACTACCTCTATTAGCAGTGCCTGCATTTCGATTACTAGGGATTTCATATGGTTTATTGCCTAGGTCCTTATTGGCTCGATTCACAACATACGTCGGACCTCCTCGGTCCTTCTCAAATTATTACATCAAAGTTCTAAAGTTAAAGTATGAAAATAAT
Source organism: Mercenaria mercenaria (assembly GCF_021730395.1). Lineage (NCBI taxonomy): Eukaryota > Metazoa > Mollusca > Bivalvia > Venerida > Veneridae > Mercenaria > Mercenaria mercenaria. The sequence goes on along the minus strand of NC_069368.1, from coordinate 65,845,777 downwards.
ATGAGAAGATAACGATGAAAAATTATAGATAAGGAAATGATAACTCTGCATATTCCGCTATATCCCTAGCTTTAACCATCCTCTTGCTATTTAAATTATAATACAATTCTCTATGACATACATCTAACAACCCGTCGTAACTTTTCTCTATTTTACTCAACCTAAGCTAACCGTCTAAGTATCTACTGATTCTAGATTCTAGCTAAAACATCACAAATGTCTCATTTTCATGGGTTCTTTCAGTTCTAAACGTTTTATTACAGTAATCGTTATTGAACTTAAACTGACGTAACAAGGCGGCTTTTGATTTATCATAGTCCTTCCTATCTTCTAACGGTAGCCTTTCGAAGACCTCTATCGCCGTAACTTTCAGAAGGAACGTAAGTTAGGGACCATATCCCTTTGTCCCAATCCTGCGCAACAGTGTAAGTTTCAAACACAAGTAAAATAGAGTCAAATCAAAATACTACACTGACAAAGTATATACTACACAAACTTTGTCACTTATATAATAACATGGAATCAAATTTCTCATCGAAGGGGGACAACTTTACATTTTTTCTTACTCATTGTTTCCTAGAATCTCTTGAACTTATGTCATGTCTCTAACTTTCTACATTCTACTTCCTCTTTCTATTTTTCTCACTCCCTATCTAACAATGACTTCTTCTTTTCCATTTCTAATTTATCATGTGCTAACTTACGTTCATATTCTATCTTTTCCTTCTGTTACATAGCTTCAAACTCTGACTTTTCTTTCTCAGATTCTATTTTTTCTCTATCTGCTTCCACTCTTTCTTTCTCTGATTTTAATCTTAATTTCTCCGCTTCTAATCTACTGTGTCGTTCCTCACTTTCTCTAACCTGCTTTTCATAACAAAGTTACGCAACTCTTCTTCTTCATAGCCTGTTCTACCTTCGTTGCATCCCCTACAATAGTCATGATTATATAATAACACTATGTCCATACAATACAACTAGACACTACAGTAAAACAACAGTATTAACAACCTGATACACTAAACAATCGTAAGGAAATACTAGTACACACTACTCTAAAAAAGGGCGCTACAGTTCAAACTTAAGTCAAAGCAAAATACTATACTGACAAAGTATATACTACACAAACTTTATCACTAAAATAATAACACATAAGTTGCACAACAGTACTCATGGTCAATCAAGGTTGTATAGGCAACAATAAACAATGTAGAGTGACAGTAGGCTGCAACAATATTATAACCTTTCCAAGAAATCGCCCAGTTTAACTAGTGTTTACGCTTTAGTATAATAAATAAACTAAAATACACAAGAGCTCTATATTAATGTCAAAGTGTACGTATAACACAACTGAATAGCAATTAAACGTAAGAGTAGGTTAAAAGTATTCGCAAGTAAACAACCTTGCTAACACACACGAATTAAAATATTGTATCTAGTGTGTATACAGTACACTAATACATAAAAGGGTCTCTGGGAGAAGTAGGGCGACGCACAAGTAAGAGTGAGTAGGATAACTCTTCTTGTCAAGGGCGGTCACTCTCAGCACAGTTATATGGTGGCCTTATCATAGAGTGACACATAAGCTGGTTAACTGAAGCTATGGACCTGTCTTGTATTTTATCCTACCCTCATATAAGATAAAGCACATTATCGGCCTGCCTAATAAACTTTGCTTTATCTAGTCAGTGTCAAGCTATCACTTTTGCGGGAACTTTTGAAATCACTTACTTTATCAAAATTTTGCATTTAAATCATCACCATTGTATTGGAAATGTCTCAACTTAGAAAATGAGTGGTCAAATCGAAGGTTTTTATCCTGAAACAAGAAGTTATTGCTATTTTTCACTTTTACAGCACTTCAGTCGGAAATTTTGAAAACTTTTTTTTTCCGAATTTTTCATTAAAACTGTTATCATTGTATTGGAAATGTTCTAACTAAGAAAATAAATGGTAAAATCAAAAGTTTTTATCCAGAAACAAGAAAGTTATTGCATTTTTTCAATTTTCCACAAACTGAATTACACTAGCAAACGTCATATTATATGACGTCAAGTCTGCATGCTGTTGCTCTTTCCAACGACTTTTTCCCAATTTTCTGAACAGGTAGGATAAATAGAATATTATATTACTGTCTAAAAAAATTTAAATTTATTAGGCTCTACCAAAAATATAAGGCTCGGCAGAGCCTCGCCTAATATATTTTCTTCAACTCGCCTAATGAATTTAAATTTATCAAACAGTAACCTAATATTCTCTATGTCTGAGGTAAGTCGTCACTCTGAAAAATGGATAAAACTATTATAAGTGTAACAACAATAGAACAAAACAAGAGGAATCTTTACACACTATTGCTGCAGTTTGATGAATGTTAATAATGTTCGAATAGGTACTGTGTCTGGTCGGCCATCCCACTTCTGACACCAATGTGACAGGATGGACGAACCGGGGACAGCAACTACCAGAACAACTTAACGCTCATTACAATATTCACAAGTTTATTTACAGAAAATGATTGTTTGCAATGAATGAAGAATGAAGAAAAAAAATGATAAGAAGAAAAGAACGGAAAAAACTGAAAAAAAATCTGAGCTCAGTATCTGTTTTCTAGATGATGTTCAGTCCTATTAATTAAACAGATGGTTACTTTCTCTTAAAACTTTAAGCAGCACTAAAAACTTAACTTTAATAAAATAATGTTCCGCTCAATCGCGAAAACGTTGACTCCTTTTTGGCTCCCCATGTTGATTGTTCGTGGGTGTTTGTATCCCTGAGATCTCTCAGTTGACAACAAAAATCAGCGTTTTGGCGGTTAAGACACAACCATGTGAAGAAAGGTATCTACGCTGGGAAAATCACATCCAGGCGAGTACAGACAAACAAACCTCGGGTATAGTACTTCCGTGTTCTAATATCACCAGGTAAAATGTCGTCTGGTGGAAGAAGGTAAAAAGTATAGCAAATACAAATAAGGGCATAAAACTGCTCCTTTTGGTACACCATACCTCCGTGGGCTCCCATAAATAATACGTGCTACTTATACAAAATATATGTGCTACTTAGTTCATACGTCATGTGATTACAATATCTAACTTATTACTGTCATTATTTCTCAAATTAATTACTTAAAAGTTCTAAAGTTAAAGTATGAAAAAGATATGAGAAGATTATGATGAAAAATTATAGATAAGGAAATGATAAACTGCAGCTATTATTTACAACCACAAATTAAGGGTAGCGGTGGTCTAGTGGATAAGGAGTCGGCCGCTCAATCCAGGGCTCGTGGGTTCGAGCCCCACTGGGGTCACGACCATGACTTCTCATATGACACCAGTACTGGTTTTTCCAGGAAGCGGACTCGAGAGTGGTTCAAATAAGCTTGAAGCTTTCATCACAATCGAGCTAAAACAAATTAGTATAAACTAACCACAAATTAACAGAATGCAATGCAAATACGTAACAAAATAGTTAGTATGAATGTAATATCAACTACCATGCAACAAAACGGGCATTGTATAGATATGCTATAGAATGGCACACAAATTCAAATTACAATTACATATTTAATACACGGTACTAGACTTGTTTCCACATACATTTATACATAACTTATATACCAACTGGTGTTCAGTGCTGGGTGACATACTTAAATTGGTACTGTTTCCAGCACTATCGGCCTAGAGACTGAATTCTGAGGAGGTAGATATGACGCCCGCCGTGGGCTCTGCCGAAAATATATTATTTCATCCATTCCAGGTGGGGACTTTTGTCGACTACCTACGTTAAAGGGCGACTTTGGTAGCCAAGGGGAACCTTCGAATGATAGATACTGATTGCTAACTAATGGTTCACTGACCCAGCAATCTGAACACAAGAGTAGTGGAGGATGGCACTCTAGACCGCTTATTCCCTTCTCTGTCTCTATAAAGTCGTAATCTTGGATTGGGTGTAGTCAATTTTCAGGATGTGACTCATTTGAACGAAATGACGTATGATTGACCTCCATTTTAGATATTGGAAATTATGAAATGATAGCAAACAATACTGCTCTTTTTGTGTAAATTACATTTTAATATACGTTACAATATATATATATACACACAATATCCATACGGACTTGGTTTGATGGACCAATAATCATGCCCTAAATTGTTTCAAAATCAATTTACATTTGATATTAAAATTCAAAGGGATACCTTTTATTTTACAGTGAGTTTGTTTCCCAGTCTCATCAGGATTTTGTAATTGATACGCATAACATTTTGGTCCAGTAGCCAGCAATCTGACTAAAGTACTTGATATTCTAAACGAAGATCTGATGATGACCCATTCACATTCATCTTTCTGTATATTTGGCTTTCCGGAATTGCTATTTTTTTCGCAAATCTATTTCTATTTGAACTAATCAGACGATTCGTTTCAACAAGCATTTTGCTGAACCATCAAAATAGGGTCGAATGCCACAGGATGAGAAAAATGTGAAGTCAGTTCGATACTCGAACCCGGGACCCCTCGCTTACAGGGCAAGTGCTCTATCGACTAAGCTAACCGGCTGTCTGACACCTGACGTGACCAAGTCCGTTCCGTAAAATTTGATTTTTCTCAAAACACATAGGGCGTAGTCGCGATGTGTTCGTCATAACAATTGTAAATACGAAAAACACAGGCTAAATATAGATTTTTAAAACTTCTACTTTCACTTACAAAATGTTGCCAGCAAGGCTTTTATTGGCTAGCGGAAGGGAAGTCAAAACAAGGCTATTAGTCTAGTCCAGATTTCAATAAATGTGAATGGTACAGGCATTTTGTTAGTATTTGGTCTCATATACCTTTTTAGTATAATTTGGGTATGTTGAATTAAAAAATATATGTTGGCCATCTGACAAATAATTTTTTGTAGGTCAAAATGGCGGAAAACAAAATGGTCACCAAATTAAGATATTTCTTATATAAATATGTAATAGTATTACAATTATCCAAAAATAAGTGGGATTCTTTATCAAAGTTATGTGTAACATAGTAACAGATAAAATTAACAACACTTTTTTCCAAGATAAATAATTTTTAATCCAAATGTGTGTTCCGTTAGGAGAAAAAAGCATTTAAAACCCACTCTAACTTGATTATTTCGCCAAAAAAGACGATTATGTTAAAAATTATTCACCTTGGTTATAATTGCAAAGCTTTTGCTGAATACAGTACACTAATTACATATTTGGAATCAATTTACAGGACAGAAGATAAATCCATAAACTGTTTATCATATAATTTTTTGAAAATGATATAGATTGAAATATTTGCTAAAATCACAGTTCTATTTCATGTTAATTTACTGACTCGAGTTCATACAGCTGGTAATACTTTATCGCATATACATAATTCATATCTGTGCATAAGAGCCCAGTCTTTTTACATGAACGTCTGAGGGTCCTACATCCAGGTGTACACTAGCAAGCAATGAACTCAATACAAGCTTGAGGAATTGGATCACGGGTAAGAAGAACTGGCTTAAGTGTGTCATCTGCCACCTTCCATCCCATGTCGGAAGGTGCAGGCAGGTCTGCATTGAGATCAGCTGATTGGTTCTATACCAGGGCTTGATAAGCAAGCAATCACTGGTTTGGGGTATGTGTTCAGGACTTGTAGACCTGCCAAACATAACATTTTGAGCACTGTCAGTACTTACAGCATCTTGGCCATACATTTTGCAAATAAAATATTCACAGTTTTTCATTACTTCATCAGACAGTTGTCCATATCCAAGACCTTCTATCAGTTTTGCACTGGCTGTAAACACTTTAAATACAAATATTTAGAGATTCAACAGAAATTTGATGTTGTGTCTCAGCCAGTGTGTGCATGAAAAGCAAGTAAATTTCTACGCAGCTCTTCAGTTATTGAGGATTTCTTTAACTCTGTGTTGACTTGAATGTATTTTCGTTTTTTCACTGTTCCAGCCATCATCCATACCGTTGCATTTATTTCCTGCAAGTGGCATAGTAAGAGCAAATACGTCAGTATCGTTGGCGAAAACAACAACAGTGCTATAATTTGATCGTTTACGACAGTGAACAGCATAAAGAATGATTCTTGTGTCAGCTTCCTCGAGTTTAGCCTTTAATTTATCCAAATTAAGTACAATGACAGTGTTTTCAACAGTTTCTTCTTCCTTAAAGCCGACGCAAACAACCAATGGCTTATCTGTAGGCAATTGCATGATCAGCTTCTGATAAAAATCTACTACATCAATTTTATTTGCTGGAAGTGCTAAAAAGTTACACCAGATTTCAAATAATTCATTGATATTTGCAAACCACCCATTCTAGGTCCTGCCATTTTCAAATCCACAGCTTAAAGTTAAAGAGACTGGTCAACAGTTTATACTGAAGATGTGACTGTCTCAGCCTTTCTGATATATGGCAAACTTCTAAACACCAGTGTTTTAAAATGGTTTGTCGATTATCTCATTCTCAGTATAGATTAGCGGGAATAACATGACCAGTTTCAGGATCCATTGATACAGGTTTTTTTGAGCTAATGTTGTATTACTTTTTAGTATGTTCTGCAGCTAAATGTGGGGCAATGAATAGGCAAATAAATGTTTTGACCTAGTAATATAGTGTGATGTACTTGTTGAAGTGATGTTTAGGGGTCCATTTTTTTCACCCTCATTCCATAAACAATTTTGTGTTACACTTGTATTTTTGTTTGACTATCGGATTCGGGTATCACAAGCTTATTCACATGGAGACCGAAAAGAAAAACAATAGTATCTAGCTTTCACTATGAAAAGCAGTAGCAGCCATGTCACTGGTTCATCCTATCTGAGAAGAAAATGTGACAGGTGTAAATCTTTGTAGTTTCTTAGTCACTTTTTCTTCTTCCACGAGTAGTAAATATTCTCCGTTCCGCCAACGTAGTTCCCAAAGTATTTTCAATTTTGATCCCTCATCTTCTAAGCAAATCAGAGAGTATTCTTCAATGATTCACAACATAATGATATGCATAGTAAACGATCATCACTTGTGATAAGATGAAGCGTTAAGAGATGTAGTTTTCTCATTGATGAACTTTGCCATCATGAGTATTGGTTGCTATGAAAGCAAGTCGGTATAGGATATAACTAAATTCACATGATTTGATATTATAGTAGATACCAGATGTGTCCATCTGTGTGTTCTGAGATCAAATGATCAGTTTATATGCTTGAAGTATAACAGTTACAGTACAAGTTCATATAATGCGAAGAAATCCACTATAAGACCAATAAACAGCAGTTACTCCTGTATGAACGTAGGCGTGTGAGTCTTTTTTGTAAAAACGGGGCTCTATACACATACCCTCTCCTTTAGTATTTACTGTCCCGTTTTCCCGTTTTTCGACACTAGACTATACCTTATATATATACGACAATCGTGTCAAACAGGAAAACGGGACGGGAACACTGTAACAGAGAGGGCTGTGTGTATGGAGCCCCGTTTTGATATTTCGATAGCAGATATGTAGCATTCAAGGATACACTTTCTCATTGTTTGGACGATTGATGTCATTTTTATTAGCTTTTTTGATATATTTCCAATCAAATACAGGTCTATATCAGCAGTACTTAAGTTTCCTTCACAAACATTCGAAACATGGCAAAAGATAGTTACTTGAAGAAAACGCCACTTGCTCGTTCATGTCTGGAGGAAGAGCAATAGGAAGAATTTCAAGTTGACTTTCTTCGTTGAGAGCGGAGTTTTGGTTATGGACAATCTTTTCTTTTCGGGAGAAAAACCCTCGCAACGGAATCAAAAAAAAGTCTTCTAAGTAATTAGAGCTGTCTATCAACCGTTCGATTGTTTGACCGAGTCTCCGTACCTTCATATTTTACAAAACACTGACTTAAATCGATGATTGACAATGACAATGTTGTAAAGCTGTATGGAATTGTGTGATAAGGGAGCATTGCTCAAATATCAACGAGAGAACGCTTCATGCAGAAGAAACAAAATCACAGTGAATAAATTGAAAGTAAGGGTTCACTTAGCGTGTTTCGCGATAGAGACATCCCTGCAGTCAATTTTTGCTCCAAGCCGCGTTGAAATGCTAAATGACATGGAAAGTGACAGAGAGATCGAAACTTGATTTGCTCTTCCTGTCGTTGCATTACCTATTATGTCGATCATATAGGGGAAAAAATGATTAAAAAATCATGTTCTTTTCAAGACTGATGATACAAAACAACGAAATGACACAGATAGAGGTTGAACTCGACATATTTAGTCCTGTATGCAACAGGAACACTCCATTGAGTAGAATGAGACAGGTGTCTTTATAAAGAAGAAAAACTATTAATGAACACTCACTATATTCTGTTACGGCCAGGTATGGCAAGAGTGTCTTCATAACAACGGTGACAGTGAATTTCAATGCTTGCAAAGTCACGGATTTGAAAAATTCTCGATGTGAATTCAATGTGCAATTTTCGTCTTGTATATCATTTGCCCAGTTGAAGCAATGCAAGAGTGGAAATGCATCTGCATTTGCTGGGAACAAGAAGGCATTTGGAAAGTCGTTTAAGCCAAGACATGACGCGCAGCTTATCATTATTTCTAATAGACACATTTATGAGTGCGTCGGAAGTCACTACTAAATAACTGTCATAGAAACTTTTCCGACAATTTGTTACGGAAAATATGAAAAGTACTTTTTATATAGCATCTTAAAAGTCAGAAATACATAATATTTAGAACTATAACAGAACTTTTCAATAGAGATTTTGTGTAAATAACAGAAAACTTTATTTCACATTGTTTCCATTAGGGATAGTATATCTCAGTTTGTATCACCATTATCTGCAAATATACTTTTTACCATCATAACCCTTCCAAAATGTCTGTTTTTTAATAAAAAAAATAAAAAGCATTTTATGCACATCACGAACAAAACACCATGGTATTATAAATGTGATTGACTATATTGCTAAACAAGGCTTTTTAATTTGTACGAGAACATAACGTTACGGAAAATTTGGTGTTACGGTAGATATAGAAACTCTTTATTTCTTCTATCTAAAGAAAGATGAACTTACGTTATGACAGATTATGTTTCGAAGCCATCTTGTACAGTGTTTACGTTCCACTCCAGTCTCACATTTGGGTGTCAGTTTTCTTATTAGTAGCGTTACGGAAGCATAGTACTGAAATGCGAACTTTTAATTTTTACTTTGAAGCTGCTTTAAGAGTTATTTGTTTTGCAACTATTCTTGGAATTTTATGAAGATTTAATTGACACATTCAAAGCATTTCAACGATTTTTTATTGTAATCATCTTATGCTAGACTATGTTTACAATTCGTTACGGTACCATAGGTGTTGTATTGGCGACATCGATCAAAGAGAATATTACTATCAAAATACAATTTCTGATGAAATCACCTTTCATTGTATTATGATAAATACAGGTACTGTTAAAAATTGAAACCAATACAGAAATTAAGCTGTAAAATGTACGAACTGTCCTTTTAGTTCGCCAATTAGTTCGGCCGACTCGGGTTTTGCATATTTGCAATGTTAACGTTTATTGTGACTGCTAAGTGTGAACCAGTACAAAACATGTTTAAGTAATTGTCAATATAATGATGGTTTAGGCTTAAGGCAAACTTGCATAAGTTTGTGCTCGACATTTTGAAAAATTTTACGAAATTGGCGGACATGGGTTTTTCCAATATGAGTTACAAGAAACATAACATAAATATGTAATTTGATTACTGTTACGAAGGATCGTGTATGAAAGGCGCGTGACAGCAGTTTTTACGCAAACGTTCGCACTTCTGGTTCCATTACACACTTGAACAGCGTTACCGTTAAGTTGATACAGGATTTATCAAACTTCAACAAAGTGTTATTTTCATATTAGCCAGATGCTTGTTTGACGATATCCTGCGCGGAGGTAAGTGCGTATAAACAGGCATGGCAGCGTTTCGCCCAATTTTCGATCACAAGTTCGTGCTTAGGCTGTTTTCAGAAGGAATGGCAAAACTCATACTTAGCATGGATGAAGATGGAAGGCTAAGTCATATACGATGGTCTGAGATGGTTTTGGTTTTTATTTTCTAGTTAATATATTACTAATAGCTTTTCATTTAGACTGCCAAGCATGGGACTAAAAGTGTCAAAGCGACATAGAGCAATTTAAACCTCATTTAGTAACATAATCTTCTACGCGCCATGCCATGCCCTGTCTAATAATGATGTGATAATAATGCCTTAAGTAATATTTATATAGAATACATATGGAACGACGTTACGGTCGAATAATAACATGTACATGCCAAGTTTTACCAATTATACACTTTGTAAACATACAGAAAAAACAGCTTACGGTTCTGTTCAGTCAATGGAGAGTTTAATATCCAAAACCGAAATATATGTCTTTTGACCATGGACATGATTCAAGAATTCAAACACCCAATTTAGAAAGTCTAAAAATAGCATGCAGCACATTTGTATCTTGTTACGTGGTCGTATAAAATGCTTGTAAACTTAATCTTTGTGAAAGACTTAAAAGTGATAATTTCCAAACTGTGAACATTTTTTGGTTCACACAAAAACAAATGAACATGTCTTATAGTAAACGAAGTTTATGAATTTTATAAACCTTTTAAGCAGACAGTGGTTAGAAAAACTGTGAATTGTTCGATTGTTTGTTTGGCGTTTAAGGCCGTTCACAACAGTATTTCAATAATATAACAGCGTGCTGTAGACCTAATAGTGTTACTGGATCTGTTTCAGTACAAACATAGTCCACACATAATTATAGATCATATGATGTCAGGACAAAAAAGTATGTATCAATCGTCACGAAGGAATGATTGGGAAATGTACAATACTATCATTAAATTCATCCCTTATTGTCATTAACTTTGAAATGTATCATACTGTCATGTATAGAGATAGAGAGGTCGTTGAAAGTACATTTTCACGGTTTTCAAAAGTTAAGTTGCTTTTAAGAAGGTTACCTGAAGGCTTCTGAGACGTGCGTTTATTATACGTCATTTATGCGGTATTACGTCATGGTTCAATGCGCTATTTGTCAAGTCATAAAACCTTTGTTGAAGACTAAACGTGATAATTTCCATAACTGGGACATTTTTTGTTCTCACAAAAAAAAAAGACAGTCTTATAGTAACGAAGTTTTTGAATTTTTTAAAACATTTTAAGCAGGACAGTGTTTAGAAAAACGTTGATAGTTCGATTTGTTTGTTTGGCGTTAAAGGCGTTTAACAACAGTTTTCAATAATTTACAGGTGTGTATACTTACGAGTGTTACTGGAATCTGTTTAAGTCATACATTTCCACACATTAATTCATAGATCAATTGATTTCAGGGAACAAAATGTATGTATAATCGTCACGACAGAATGTTGGAAAATGTACAATACTATACTTAAATTCTTCCCTTTTGTCATTAATTTGAAATGTTAATACTGTCATTGTATAGAGATAGAGAGGAGGTAGTTTGAAGTACATTCTTCATGTTTCAAACGTTACAGTTGCTTTAAGAAGTATGAAGGCATTCTGAGCGTGACGTTTTTATGTAAAACGACATTTAGCGGGTTATTTCGTCATAGTGTAATTAGCTTTTTTTTCATGTCATTACTGCAACTCAAGCATGCTTACTTATAAATATCATAATTGAATTATTTATAAACAGATTAATGATTTTTCTACAAAATTGACTTCACACATATTTTCCGGTTCAACACAGGCTGTTCATTTATACAAGTCTATATCTTCCTAACGCACATTGCATTAGGAATTTCCGTTGCCATGTAATATTGTAGAGTTTGATTTGCTTAAGATAACAGTATTAAAATATACTTGTTTTAGTTTTGCAAGACTGTAAGAACAAAAACGATTTTCCGGGACTTTAACTTCTTATGATGCATAAATATATATATCGCTAATCAGTTTTGTTTCGAGGAAAAGTTCATGTTAATGTGTGTAAAGACTTTTGCTGCAGTTTTTTTTGTGAAAGAATGGAACCTGATTCTTGATCTAAAAAAATCGTTTATTAATTTAATGGTAATTTATTAATTCTATTTCATCAAGTTGACATATATTTTTCATATCTTAGTTTTCTACCACTTAAATTATAGTTGACATTTTGACATCATTTGAGGATTATGAGTTAAAAGTCTAAGGATCTATTTAAGATATCTGTTATCTTTTCATTTTTTGTTGGTTAGTTTGGCTAAGCGTGTACTTTTCAAAACGTAATTATTGTAATTTATGAATCAATATATCACTATTATTCTGTCTTGTTGAAACTTAAACAAAATTCTCGATTTATCAAATGTGTGACTGCTTAGATATAGAGTCAAATCCATGTTCATGTAGACAGCCCAATGGTTTACCTTTATCAGGGTATAGTGTGTGTAAATAATGTCTGCATAATTTATTGACTACTTAGTAATAATAGTGAAAAATAAAACATTATTATTACAGTTGTCATGAAACATCAAATGAATTTTCTTAATTAATTGGTAGTAACATTAAATTAAAATGAAACAAGTACATAGTAATGTTTAATGAATGTTTCAGATGATCTCTATGTTCGACAAAATAAAAATAATTTTAGAGTTAATAGTTGAAACAATCAATACTTATTATATAAAAAACAGACTTTATTTCCTTTCTGCATTCTAAAATAACAGCAACAAATAGTAAGTCTATTAAAATATCATGTCAAAACAAACTATATGTTGACAAGTATAGTTAATAACGGTTTTGCTTAAATGTTTAAGAAATTTATTAATAGGATTTCCTAGATATTTTCTGTAATCTGGTTCAATAAAACAATATTAATGAAATGATATCATATGTATAAAGGCTGTAATGTGTGTTTTAACTAAATTATCGTATGATACAGTTTATATAAGTATTTTTTTTTCGGTTAATTGATTACAGTTTATTGTTATTTTTAATGTTAGTCTTGTGTTCTGAGATGTTGGTGTTAACATAGTTCATTCAATGCAATAAAGCGGATAATCAGTATCATTTACATTCAAAGTAAAATATATTCTTTAAAAAGAGAATGAGGGACTTTCATACTAGATTAAATCCGTTTCATTTATATTAGATTGTTTTTAAGACTTAAATAATTGTTGTTTTTTTTAACAGAAAATTTGGTATTTTTAACATTTGCATTATATTTATGAATATCAAATTGTATATTAACATAGGAAAAAGGCTAGTGGTGATTAAGGTTGAGATATGATGGATTATCACCTCAGGGTAATCATTTCACATATGAATGGCTATCACTGGAACGATGAAATGCAATTTTGTTCGCGAAAAAATATGTTATGGGATTTATTTTCTTTTCAATATTTGTATCTGTAAAATTGTTATATGTAAGCGGATGGTGAGGTAACTGGCTCAACTTAAAAAGCAGGAAACTTAGTTGGGATTGTATCAGTTCAGTCTACATAACTTGGTTAATTGGCAAGTTTTAAACCAACCTGATCCAAGCTTTTATATTTGTTAATTCTGACATTTTATTTAAGTGCCCTTTTTAAATAAAATAGATTGATTCATTTAATGTTTACATGATTTTAAGATCATTTTGATTTTGTTATTCATTGACAAGTATGTTATTTGACAAATTTAATGGTAGGTAAAGATGTATGTGCAAGTCGGTTGCAGCTCAGTTTATTTAAGATCACCACATACAGGCTTAAGGGAAAGGACAACAAATTCAGGCTTCCTAAGTTTTGGATTAAGGCTCATTTTTATGTCTTTTCCGCACACTTGTTAATTTTTGTTATGTTTCCTTATTCTTTTTTATTTATTTTCTTTAAAATATTTTGCGGGCGGTCTAGGTCGATACAAGCAGAATTGAGGGATTGAATTCTTGCTAAAAAAATATACATATTTGGTGTTTTGCGAAAATGCTGTCTTTTGTTTATTAATACATTTTACAGAAAATGTAAACTAAATTGAGAATATTACTATGATTTCAAATGTTTCAATCACATTTGTAGCGTGAATCATGATAGAGAATGAAGAACAGATATTCTTTAAACTTTGTGATTTTATATTTGAATTTGGAAATTTTGTAGATATGGGACCCATTTACACTGTTCAATGGAAATTAATACACAATGTAATTTTAATTTGAACTTTGCATTAAGTTAATAATTTGTCAAAGAAATATGTTTTTTTTTTTATTTCTGGATTTTGAATATACCATTCAGTGTAAATAAAATTTAGGATATGTTGTTAGGTATTAGTTTTGAGGCTGGGGATCATGATAGTTTAATTCATTTACTTGCATCGTGTAGTTAAAGAAACAACTTTAATTGTTTAAAACTGGTGTCAAAAGTATTAATTCATGATTTGTATTGATCAGTCAAGGACACTTTACTCAATAGCAAGATTATTGACTGCCTTTATTTTATATGGTAGTGAGGTTATGAATGGAATTACTCTGTAATAGTCATTTGTAAAAATTATTTTTTTCTAGAGTTCAGTTTAGTGCAGGGATCTTATCGCGAGGGAAATAACGTTTTGGTTAGTGTGAGTTGATTTCTGCTATAATATTATAGTACAGAACGCGAAGAAGCAAGAAGAAAGTATAGAAGGAAAGCCTAAGTTGAGAATTATATAACATTTGTGTGATTGGGTTTTTGTAAGAAAAGTTTAAGTTCTGATGCATTACTTTTACAGCAGTAAAAGCTGTTCTCAGATAGAAGAAATTTTTCAGTTACAATATTACTAAGCCAATATATTGATAAAATATACTACTTTTGATTATAAAAATAAGATATACATAAACTAGATGAAAGTTATCTAGTGTTCCGGTTGTCACATCTTGGTTAAAGTGATCATGCACTTTATTGTATACCTGTTATTATTTTCGGATTGGTTTGCACTTAATATGACTTATGGGCATAAAACTCTAGTTTCAATATTGTATGCACATTTTTCCTTATTATTTTGATTGATGTTTCGATTTACTTTCATTTATTTACTTAAAGGGTTGATTTTAAACTTGAATCAGTTGGTCCATTTCATATATGTAAATTTTTAGCTCGACTTTCTTTAGCAATAGTAATGCTATTGCACTCGGCCCTGGTCAGCATTTATTTTGGTTAAGTTTATGATATAAGCTAGTATCGTAGGATCCACTTGTGGAAACAATTTGAAACTTCTTTCGGCTTATAGGTATTTCTGTAATGAAGTGGACTTTCCTGCAGTTGAAAAACTGTTAAGTTCTAGTTTTGTATGAAAGCTATTATCAAAAAAACATACTAATGGGGAATGAATTTTAAATTTTACAAATTATGCATTCTTATTCTAGAATGTTCGTTTGAAGGTTTTTGATGAAGGTTGGCATTTCCTGAGCCCACTAACTGGACTAGATTGAAATTGTACATTTGATGAGAATAATTGGAATGGATGAAATTGTCTATTTGGTGAGCTGACATACACTGTCAGGTTCATTAGGGCAGGTTTTTTCAATTTTACTAATATTGATATTTTGATTTCAATATTCATTTAGTTACGTTATTAACACGATGTTTAATAGTCGAGCGTTGCTGTTTTGGCATATCTTGTTTTTACTGGATGTATAGATTGGGCCACTATGCTCACTAACCACCGTTGTTATTTGAATTAAACTGTTGAAACCGTCTAGTATAATAGATTTAGTAGTTTTTCTTTAAACATGCCGCTTTCCCATATCAGCATCAAAAGAGCTCTAGCTCACTGTTTCTTTGAATTGTGAACTGACTTTATCTTGTGTGTATTATGCTTGATGTACAGGTCAAACGTCATGTCTGATTTGTCTTGACTCTGATTTGTGACATGCATGGAACATTACTTATCTCGCCCAAGCACAAGAAGCTTAAGGTGAACTATTGGAATCCACTGTGTTCTCTATGTTGGTCAAAGTTTTTCAAGAATGATGACTGTGGTCAGTAAGTGCCATCAATATTTTTTTGGGTCAGCACATGAAAACATGTCGGAAGTAGTAACTTTATACTAAACCAATTTCTGTAAGTGTTATTATTGTCAGGCCTAGGCTTTCAAATATTGCCTGTGACTGGTAAGACCTTTCAGGTAATGGCTTGAGGTTAAGCCTATCAACTTAATTAAATATATTCTAATCTGAATGATAGCTGTATGAAACTTTTTCCAGTATAAAAGTAGTTATTTAACAAATTGCATTTCACTTACTGTTTTTCTTTATGACTGACGTTATGTTTGATATATTCTATGGAATAATATGTAGTTATATTGTTTTAACACACATAATTTGTATAGCTAAAAAATGATATATGGTAAACAAGTAAACCTTTACTGTAAACGAAATTATTTATTATGGTATTTTGGATATGGTCTGGTCTCAAACGAAAACAAATCATTGATAAGCGTAAAGGTAAACCAGAATCGGGTATTGGAAAATTTGGACAAGATTGAAGAAGTTTGACAAAAACTCTATATTACTGGTGTGTCTTTTTAACACTAATCCTTTAATCTTAAGGACGCAGATCGAATTTATTGTGCGATTCATTTTACTCTTATCGATACGCTATGTCGTTTTATCCGTCAAAGATAAAGGGTGTATGCGAGGGAATCGCATAAATGCGCTATCCGCTGATAGGACTGTATGCGCGTGTCGTGATTTTTTTTAAAAATAGTCATTTTGGTAAGAGTACAACGATTGGATGTGTTCAAAGTCAACCATGTAAATATTTTATCTAAGATTTATAAAACCGGCAGGAACGCCCCCACCAATAATTTATTATTTAAGCATCTTTTTTTAACATATCATCACAAAATATCGGAATTAGAAAGTTATTTGTAGGTATTGCTGTTTTATCTTCTCTTCCTTTATACGCATAATCTTTTCTTTTTTATTCAGTCAGTATTTTTAATTTTATTAAATAAAGTATAATATGTTCTTTTAATAATGTCATTTGCTTTAAGTTTAGCAATAGAATGAAATTTGAATAAATATAAAATAATCAAATATGAAAGTTTTTTTCTATGTCAATTCTTTCTTGATTATAGCAGTTTTCCATATTTAATGTTATTCAGTTGGTGTAAAACAATTTTGCACAATCCCACAACTAATAGTAATTTTTTAAAATATTGATTAGATCATGAATGTAGTATCGTTGTGAAAATTTCAGTTTTATTATCTTTTATAAAACAGATTGTTTGTCCTAAATTTTGATCAAGGATGCTACATTTATCGATAAGTGGCTCCGTATGTATCGGAAAATTGATACCAGTAATTAAGCGGGATATGGCTGTTGGTGTTAATGAGTTTAAAGTGTATACAGTCACCGCATCCAAGTAGCTAAGTACATTAAGAGGTATCGACGAAATTCCATTATTTAAAATAGTAGATGTGTTTTAATCGAACCATTACGAAAAGACCCTTTTTTACGATTAAAATGTGCTGGCCGTTCAAAGGCGGAGCCCACTGTGTTTTTTTTGTTTGTATTTTTTCGTTGTGTTTGCTTTGTATTGTGTGATAATTCGTGTTGTTGTGTTTAAACGTGTGAACGGCTTCGAGCTGTGAGTTGCCGTTTAGGGAACTGTGTTTAGAAATAGGAGTTCTTGTGTTATTTAAGGTTGATAACTCTATTTTGACTAAATCATGAAAAGTAAAATTGTAAGATGAACATGCTACGGATTAATAAGTCGTTTTGTATCATTTATTAGATTTATTTAAACACATTTAAGAGGCTTTCATGAAACTGGATAAAAATAAAAACTTAATATTCTTGAATATATTTATTTTAGTTTTTTTTAATTGGTGCACAATGTGGAAATTTATATCTTTTATGTGTAAAGCATGCAGCATTTCATTTGCTAATTAATATCTTTGATTATTAAATAAACTTTGCTCATGTTTTATGTGACATTAAAATTAAATTATTTATTATTGCCTTACAATTTATATTTAAAACACTGAGGTGTACTTTTTTGGGAATGTTTATGCTTTAGAATTATAAATAGCTTTATTTAAGATTGTAAAACAGCTTGAAAATTTTTTTCTACTTGCAAGGATATTATTTAATCAAATTAAGTATCAATATTTTGATAATTAAGAGGGTTTGATCCAAAAGTATTGTACTGTTAGCGTTAAATTCGTTTCTGATGAAAGGAAATAAAATAAATGATTTCCGAGAGTACCTTTATAATTTGAAATATTGTCTAAAAATAGCTGAGTCAGTGATGTGATTGGACGTCCGAGACGACGTTTCTCACTGACTGCTATCAATATTCATTCCTTTTCAAGATAGTATCCCCTTGATTTTCATTAAAGCGCTCATGCTTTTTGACATTTTACGGGAAGCAGCAACATACATGTCAGTCCTTTGAAAGAGAATCAAATATACATTTTTATAGATTTTCAAATGATCAAGGTCCTGGAAAAGGACCCTTCGGGATTTTTTTTATGATGATGGGAAAAGCGCTAAAATCACACGCGCAATATTCTACATATTTCTTAGTTGTTACATTCATTATTTTTATTTTTACTTTTCTAATCATAATATTTTTCATTTTTATATACATTATTTTTCATTTAATATCTTTAGTTTAACCATCCATTTTCGAATGTTTTCCATTTCTAGTCAATATATTTTCTTATTCATTAATATTTATAAATTTTCTTTTTTAATCTTTAAATTATTTATTTTTTCATCATTCTTTTTTATTTATTTTCCATAATTATATTTTCTTAAAGAATAATATTTGCTTTTAAGTCTTTCTTTATTCTCTATTACATTTTCATCAAATTTTATTATTTTTTATCCATATTTGATTTTAATTTTTAATTATTATGAAATTATTTAAATATTGTACTTTTTTTTTTCTTAATTATTCTTTTATTTTTATCATCAATCATATATTTAATCTTAATTATTTAATTTTTGTTAGCATTTTTAATATTATTTTATCCTATTTTATTTAAATTTATCATCAATATATTATTTATACATTTATTTTCATTTTTTTCATTATTTATTTTTTTATCATTATTTCAATATATTACATATTATTTTTTACATTTATTTTTTCATTTTGTATTACTTCATTTTAAAAATTTCTTTTCATACATTTTATTCAATTTTTCAAATAATATTTTATTTTTTTTTTTTTTTATTATTTTTTTTTTTTTTCCAATTCATTTTTTCTTATCTACATATTTTATTTTATAAAATTTTTTCAGATTTTTTTTAAATAATTTCATTCAATATTCATTCATTTCAAACCCTTTATTAATTATATATCCATTTTTTTTTTTATTATTTTTTATGTTTATCGTAAATTTTTTTATTAATTCCACATATTTTCATTAATAAAATAATTATTTTTTTTTTATATAATATTTTATCAATATTAACCATTTATTTTTCATTATTTAATTCCAATATTTTTCAATTTTTATTTTATTTTTCATTATATTTTTCCATTTAAATATATTATATTTTTCCTATCTCCCCACCCTATTACATTTTTTTTAATTATTAATATTTTCAAAATATATATTTTTTCATATCACCATCATTTTAAATTTTTTTTATTACATAATTTTCACATTATTAATTTATTATCCCAAATTTTTTTTTATTTTTTTTTTATTTTCCATTACTTTTACTATAATAATTCAATTATTTCATTGTATTTTATTTTCCATGATATCAATTTTTTTTTTATTTTTCATATTTAATAATTTTACATATTCAATTATTTTTTATTTTCAATTAATAATTTATTCTTAATTTTTCATTTTTTTTTAATTTTAAATTTGTTTTATTAAATCATTAACAATTTTTAGTTTATTATTTATTTTTTGTTTTATTTTTAAATTTTATTTTTTTATTTACATGTTTTTTTATTTTATCATATTTATGTATTAAAATCATAATCAAAAATTTTCCTTCATTTTTATCTCACATTTAAAATTTTTCATTATTTTTTTATATCTTTACATAGTAATTATATTTTTTTTTTTTTATATATTTATTAATATTTTTTACATTTATTATTCAGTTATTATTTTCATTTTTTTTTTATTTTTATTCATTTTTAATATTTTATTATCATTATGTTTTTATTTTTGATTTCTTAATTAATCATATTTTACAATCTATTTTCCAAATTTTTCTTTCACTTTTATTCATTTTTAATCAAAATTTCAAATAATATTTTTTTAATTATATTTTTCAATAATTTTTAGTTTAAGATCAACAATTTTTTTTAATTTATTATTCATTTTTACACCATATCAATTACAATTATTATTAATTTCATTTTTACTTTTTATTAATACTTACCATGTTTACTTTTACATTACATTATTTCAATTATTTTTTCATTTCAATCAATTTTTTAACCTTCATTAATATTTTTTTATTGCATATTTTAAAAACCTTTTACTAATTTATTTTTTTTTATTTATCAAATTATTTATTTTATTTTAATTTAGATTATATTACATATTTATTATCTACATTATAATCTTTCATTGAAATTACCATTCCTATTTATAAAATAATATTTATTTATATCTTTTTTTTTATCATTTTTTTTTCATTTTTTCAAATCCATTATAGCTATTACCACATTAATTTTTCAGTTTGTTTATTAATATTTTTTTAATTCAAATAATTTATTATTGAAATTTTTATAAATTTCTTTTCTGATTTTTCTCATCTTCCATTTTTACATTTTTAAACTTCATTAAAGATTTTATTTTTTTACACATTAATTATTTTTTTTAATCATTACGATTTATCATCCATTATTTTTTTTTTATTTTATACATGACCCATTTCAAATATTTTCTAATAAGATAGTTAATGTATTTTCATTATTTTTATAATATTATTTATTTCCTATTACTTACATTTTATTTTTTTTTTATACATTTCAATTATTATATCAAATTATTTTTATTTTATCTATTTTTTATTTAAATTTTTTTTTCCATTATTATCATTTTTTTTTAATTTTTAATACGTTTAAATTTCATTATTTATTTTTCAAATTTTTATTTTTTCTCACAATTTTTATTTATTTATATTCCATCTTTCAAATTTATTATTTTTTTTTATTCATTTTATTATTCATACACATATTTATATCATTTCCAATTTCATTATAATCATATTTACATTTAATTTATTTTAAGTCTTCCGGTTATTGGCGATCTCCTAGTGACTCATCGCCCCGTCCTGAAACGCCATTATACATGTATATAGTCTTCCGGATCACTGTTTTTGGATCCATTATTTGTTATTTTTCGTCTGCTTTGCCTCTAACGGTTGAATTTTCTAATTTAAACTAACAAGACAGAGCAGCTCGTGCGGTGTTTTGTCCAGAAAACCGATATAATTTGCTCACAGCATAAACAGCGTTAACACTGCATAGATATTTTTAAGAGCGATGAGTACAATAAAATTTCAACAGCATATGCGGGAACTACGTGATGTCACGTTGTAAAAATTTCATATGATTCAGCCGTTATTTTGATAAAGTCGGTAACTGCATTTGACAGTTTTATTAATGAACCGAGTGATGTTTTTTAGCGTGCGGTGACATAGCGTCAGTGGTATATTTGTTTTTATTCTCGTGTATCTAACGGAAAACCGCGGAAATATATATTTTGCATATTATCAGAATTGATTTTTGCTAGTTTCGTTTTTTTATGATTCTAGATGAATAAGCGCATCATGGACGCAAATGGCATTACTTTTGGATCAGCCTGTGTTTATTCGATTTATAAAGTGTTTGATTGTAATACTTTTTATACCTATTGAATAATGCTTTCTTCGAAATTTTTTGGAAGTAAGGTACATGAATTGCTTTTGCAGAGTTGAAATTCCAACACTTCACCGAAACAAGCAAATAACAATTGAATTCATCATTCTATTTGCATTATTCCTCCTTTTGTCATAATTTAAAAATATCGGATTAGAAAATTGCAATTGAATATTTGTCAAGATGCTGCTTGGTATTACTCCTGATGATCGCGTAAACGAGTAAAACGGTCAAAGTTACATTAGTTAACTACTTCAATGGGATTAGAATTATTAAATATGTAAAAAAGCATTTTTTATATTTTTACATACGGAATATCCGTATTCCAAAACAAATATATCATATATATTGGGTCTTTCTACTGTCCTCACTGGCCTGGTGTGTTGGATCATTCGTTTGTTGATGTTCAGAATCGTTTTAAGATCGCCAACAAAAGGAAGTTACGTATACCTGTATATATAACGGTACATTATGGAATGAAGAGTTCCAAAGGAATTGGTATTTTGAGGATTTATATTCTGCGTTTGCCTAACCTGTTATTGATAATTATATATTTATTTTTTTTTATTTATATTTATTATTATTTATATAAAGGTGATAGCTGCCAAATACTGGCCGTGACAAAAGAAGCGATGTGTATATTATTTAAGAAAATTTTAAACACCAAAACAAATATTAGCAATAGTAAAATTAATTGATAACTTTAACAAGGTGTTACTTGTATAAACATCCATGGGTTTGAAAAAGGTAAAGTATATAGGATAATGCAAGTCAATTATATGTGTACACACGTATTGTCATAATGTGTGATCATTTTTACTGAGTTTTTGAAATTAAGAGATTTTTTAAAATAATGGCAACTCGTAAAAATACCATGTAGGGTAGTAGATGGATTGAACTTGTCATCTTATCAATTGAAAATAGTTTGCAATGATAAGATTTTGTTTCGTATTTGCTGGCTCGTACATCTAGTTAATCGTACTGTCGTTTCTTATAGTATCGATCAAAGATAATGAAAAACAAAATTACCGTAAATCCATTCGAAATATAACACTTGTCTAAATTTTGTAAGAATACTTATATAATATTTATATTTATTTTTATTGACAGTTAAAGTTGCAATTTTCTTGTCGTTGGAGAATGTTAAGTCTTGACATATAAATATTTCAACAGGACTTGAAAGGGCCACAATGCGATCATAGTACTTTTTCAGTGACTAATGGATAATTGCAGTGTGGCGGCCGTAAAATGTCACGAGAAGTTTCTTCAAGGTCTCTTTAGATGTTTCAAAAATCAGTATGTTGTGTAAGTGTATGTATGAATTTTTTAGCTTGGCATTGGTTTTTGTGGCTAAAAATTATTTTAATTGCTTTATTGTTTAGTGATATTCAGGCTCCATAGTTAGATCAACTGTCTTAATTCCGTTTGATTAGTTCTGCCATGTGTTTACCGTTAAGGGACAAGCTTATTTTAATGGGACAATAGCCTTTTAAAATGTGTATCACGTTCGATATACGGACTGCGGAGTGCTCTAATATATTTGGTATTTTATTACATATATAAATGCTGCGTTCTGCCTAACCTGGGAGGCAAGAAGGCGATGGGGTTAGATTGTACTTCCACTACAATTTATGACATGGTTTATTAACCGCAGCCTGACGTGATAGTAATGTTCTGTGGGGAATTGTATGGTTATCACGTTTTCTTGTTTTCAAGCATTGTTGTTTGTGCGTGTTGCGGCTATAAAATGTATCAGGTACTCAATCAGAGCTGTAATATTTGATTTTTCGGTCGTCAGCGCGGCACTTACCGTGGCGCTGCGAATAAATTTCCGTGAATCTCGTTTATTCATGCGCGTGACCGGCAGTGACAGTAAAGGTTTTCATAAACGGTTATTTTGTATCTTCCAATCACATGATGCCTAACGAGAAACGCGGAATCGTGAATCCGTTCAGCCAACCGTAGTTAGTGGGCGTGAAGTGGATCGATTATCGCAAATAGATTACCCATACTTCTTTTTATTTTCACAAGTACAAATTTCAAACGAAAGATGTGAAAGATTCTTTCTCCAACATAAACAATTATCCAGCATATTAATTTACTTCGTCTCTAAACTCGACTTGCTAAATAATTTGAGAATGCGATATATGCTTTAACTTACTTTTCCTCCGATTTTGACTCTAATTTTTTGTCACTTTATTTTCATTTATGTATTCATAGAAATTTCTTTTATAACAACATAGTTCTTATTTGTCATTTCTGAATAGGTTTTCTATCATTTCATTCGCACATATATTTATATTTCCTAGACTATTTACTTTTCTTAAAGGACAACTAAAAACGAAACTTTTAATGTCATACATTCTGTGAACCATAAGGTGCAATATAACTATACGCTTCATCACTTAAAATATATGTCAAAATAACTAATTATTATAGGCAATACAAAAATCGAACATTTAACTTATGTATTATAAATGACTATTAAGCCCGATCTGGAGTGTTTATCAATGACATTATCATTTAAAATCAAAGAACATTTTTAGTATAAATAATAAAAAAATCATAAATGTGCAATAAGTTACAGTTATATAGTTACCCATACTGGTACTAATTTACCTTTTTATCGCTTCTTTGAACAAGTTATCACTTTGATTGGATTTTAAGCAATATGAATTGATGGTGGTGTACATGCACGTGTATGTTTATCGTATACCAATCAATTAAGCACTATGGTGATCAACTTGTCTAATGCTTCGGTGATTGGTATTCTATATAAGTTGATTTTAAGAATTATTTTTCTTATTTTGTGAAAGTGCTATTTATAGGGTCTGTTTTATTTTTTAGTATGTGTTTTTAATTTGAGATAAGTATGAAAAAATATTATTTACCTTGGATTTAACGATAACAGAAATAGCAAGAGATCTTAAGTTAAGTCCATTCTAGGGAAAGTGAGTGGCTATTATTTTTCATATCCTTAGCCAGTGCATAGATTTGCAAGACATAAATAATGAAGTTTGAGTGTCAAAATTAAGAAGGTCTTTGGAAACTCAAGAAATGCTATGTGTATTATGTTGATAATTTCAAGGAATCGACAGAATGACCCCAGGTCTTTTTAACTTTCTTATACTTCATTGAAAATAAATTTTATGTACTGCGATTTATTTCGAATTTCTACTTACAACTTTCATTTTCCAATTAAAAATGAAATAGTTTTTCGGTTTTAAAAGAATTTTAAATGTTCACGTTCCTAAGTATTGGAACTTTAATACACGGTCGGATTTCTAACCTGTGTGTAATTATATGTTTCGGAATAATGAGTACTATTATAATCAGATAATACTGCCCAAATTAATCGCGGAATGAATTTTCGAGTTGTAAAAATTTCTACGCATGAAATTTTCGATATTTACCTGAGCACCGATCGATTTTCTAAATACTTAATAATAAAACATTTCGTTATTTAACTAGAAAGTATAATTTTTTTTTCAAAACTGTTCGTTGTGTTTTAAATAAGTTTCTTTTTATTGCGTTTCTATTATTATTGATAATAAGTTCATAATAATGTATGATTACAACTTCTCGAATGAAGTGATTTAGTGTAGGTGAGTATCATTGCACGCCTTTGCATTGCCGTAATCCATTCTAGATATTTTAAGAATCTTTCTGTCAAAAAGTAAACTAAAAGGTTTTCTGTTTTTGGTTTTACTTAGGCGTCTAATAGTAATTGTTCCCTGTTTACTATTATTTATTTTATCAACATTGAAGTCTTGTTAATGCTGTGTCACAAAATCTTAGATTGTATTTGTCTGTACCGGAATTATTCAAATGTTTTTGTTATATCAACCATTTTGTTATACATGTACATGTATTAAGCATTGTTGCATTGAAGAATGTTGGGTGAATACAATTTATGTTTGTCTGTTCAGATATATTTTCGCACTTGAATCGTTGTCGTTTTTGAACGCGTAGTTGATAACTTATTTCAAAGTAAGTAATCATTTTACAGAAATTATGCCAACGTGAGTTAACTTTGTGATAAAAATAAACAAAAAATTAGATAATTTTTGGGTTTCATCGCGTTCCAAAGCAGTATTTTACTTATGTAAGGATGTAAGTTAATTAACAAGGGTTCTGTATTCTGTACAAGTACAAATAATTTTTTTCTCCGAAGTAATGAAACTTTGATATGAATCAGATACGGACGATGTTATATATTGCGGGAGAACATACGCTGTACAAGGATCAAACTCCCGGGTTTGGGACGTTTGATCTGGCTTTCCTGTTGAACTAAGAAGACAGGTCATGATTAGATAAAAAGTAAAGATATTAAACATACATAATGTTGAATCATTCTCAATAAAAAGTTTGTACATCATTTATATTTTATATAATCTTGAATTGGGTATTATAAGATAATTTTTATGTCGTTGTTAATTTCATTTAGCAATTAAAGAAAGGAATATGGAAATTTCAATCTCATATTAATAAAAGAATTGAGGCGGTGTATGAAAATAATCTAACCGGTCTGCGATTTTCGTGTTTCACGATTAGTTGATTATTTATTATCTTATTAAACAATTAAAACAGAAAATAGTGATGAGATAAGTTTCTTTCTTGATTTTAAATGAAATACTTACAATTTTTAGAGATTTATTAGGGCTCAACAAACAAAGTAATAATATAAACAGTGTTTTGTTTTTCTTTCTTTTTTGTTCTTTTAATAAATCAGAATCATATTAGATTAGTGATTTTTTTTATTATAAAATAAAAGAAATATACACTCAGGAACCTAGTATTTCTAAATAAATGAATAATGTGTGTTTTGAACCAATGATGTTTTTATTGTTGATTATGTTATAACTTATTGCTGACTTGCCAAGTAAAGATTGGTCGGTCAATAAAAAAATAAGATATTAAAGGTCAAATGCGCGTTCTATACGCATCTGCGTTTTCAGTGGTGATTTGTTGACCAATCTTATATGTGATCACGTGACGCATGAATCGCTCTTCAAACAAATTATAAGTCGACCACCCATCTTAAATGTGCTTCTGCGTTTGGAATTTAATTTTCCATGTCACTAATTTGATATTTGTTATAACCTCAGTTACATAATATGTATTAGAGAGAAGGACAAATTCCTTTTGCTAAACTTTGAACAGTTGAAAGAAAACATCCCAAAATAGTTTCTTATTTTTTTTATTATCCTAAGATACTTTCATTGAAAGTAATAGCACAGTGAGATGTAAATGCACCGGCCTCCAGAAAGGCAACAAAAACAAAAACAAAAAAATAAAAATAAAGAGAAATTATTGTTTGTACAGATTAAATGTATCAGTAAAGAAATGCTATATTTTTCAAACTTAATTACTGGAAGACTTTTATTATGGAAACACTTGAGAATTGTGTTTTTTATTTTTGCAATTACTTTTACACTTAAATGAAAAGGTTTTGTAACTTACTCAAGGTAAGTCGCATAAACATAGGTTAATCTTTCTTGGGGGTTAGTTACTGAAAGCAAATAAAAATTCTTGAGGGACTCTGACTCCGGAATTTTCTGTTTTTGTTTGAATTGATATTTTCAAAAGTGTTGAACAAGATTACATTCCACAGTGTCATAATGTGTCCAAACTGCTATCAGGTCATTTTTTAGCCAAACTTTGTATGTCAGTGGCCTTATAAATAGTTTTTATATGAAATTGCAAACAAAAAAAGTATGAATCGCTAAAAAAGTAAGTAGATGTCTAGTTATAGGTAGATTTAAGGGAGGGGTTTGTCGCTTCATCGTCAAGTTATATATCAGTTCAACACAATGGTGTATTTTTAACCGACTCCCGATATTAATGAGGCTCCGATTTCTACATGGAATTATTTGCTAGGTAGGGCTTGAGTTAGAGATGCCCCACTCTCTCTCGCATAAAATCCTTATTAAATATACGTTATTAAGTTTTATTTTCAAAAATAAACTTTGAACATATTCAAAAGGCTTAATGTCGAACGTGACCAAAAAAGAAGAAAAAAGAAGGAAAAGAAAAACACAAAAACACCCACATCAACATGTTTCATTTTCACATTTACGCATAAAGTAATCAACATCAATTGATTTAAACGCCTCGGTCGCCTATTGTAGTTAGTAGAGCGTCCGCTTCGTGAAGCGGGAGGTGTGGGGTTCGATCCCGGCGGCGTCATACAAAAGATCGCAAAATATGGTACTAGTAGCTTCTCGTGGCGCTCAGCATTAACGAGGGTAGTGCTAGGACTGGTCACAGGATGTCAGTATATGTGCTAGGGGTTGGGTTATTTGTCACGTGTTACGGCAGTGATATTCTAGTGAGGCAGCACTATAATGATTTGGGATTTGTGCTCACTGTACAAGTGACCCCGTCTTTATATGACTGAAAAAGTGTTGAAAAGAGTTAAACGAACACACACACACACTCACACACACACTACACCACACAACACACATTCGCATCTTAAAAATACAAAAGTCATATAGCATAAATGAACTTCTTAGAACATTGATACGGATAAGGGAGATTACAATAAGTCTGTCTAATTAGAGACTAATTTGATTAAAGTATATCACAAACACGCAAAGGCGGTATTGCACTTTGAACTTTTGTGGAGACCAGTTAGTGGTCACTGTCATTCAGTGTAATTGCAAGACCGCCTGTTCGGTATTTTGTGCAATGCGAAAGAAGGCTATGTTCTTTTATATGGGTATTTACTTATTGTGTTTTTATACTTTTGATTGCCTGTTTTCTTTTCATCACTTATTTCTTTGACTTTATTTGTCTCTGCAGTTAGCTGTTAAGAAATTTAGAAATATAAACGAAGATTATGAATTAATAATTTTTAGGAGAGGCATTTTCAATTTTTTTACAGGCGGAATGTAAAATTATTGAATAAATGAAAAAAAAACGGTATAATAAATGGCGTGGAGGGGGATGGGGAGCGAAATTTTACGTTAAAGAGGGAATAATGGGGTTGGGGAGAGGTGTGTTGTGGCGCAGATGGGAAAGGAATCTATTTGCGGGCGACGACTTGTTTTCAGAAGTATATATGTTTTATTTTCTATCGAAAACTGCAATTTCACATTTAAGGAATGTATAAGGAAATTGAAACGATATGGAGTGCAAATACGGTTGAAGTGTAACTTCAATCTGTTAACCAGATTGTTAAAAATATGATATTCTTTGTTCCATAAAAATTATATACATCATTTAAAAGAAACAAAAGAAAAACATCTTGCTATACGAAATTAATTTTATTCTCGCATTCGCAAGTTTTTTTTTTGTTTTTGTTTGAAATGATTTAGTATCATGCGGATTTCCGTTATAATTTTCATGCTTTAATCTTTTCATGCATGACAGATAGTTAAAACTACGTTTGATTCAACATTGTGAGGCACAATGTTTCCAATATAGATTATTAACTGTTTATGGTCATTATGAAGCTTTGTAGGACACATTCGTAACAGATCGTTTGTAACAGGTGTTACAAATGCTGATTGCATATGTAACAGTTGTTCAAATGAGATCGCATATGTAACGAAATCTAGCACATTTGTTACAATTTTAGAGACAAATGTTATCGATGCCAAGTTTGAGGTGCATCTGATCTCATTTGTCACATGTCATTTTCATTCGGACATATGAAACAAAAAGTGCCTTTTTACATCTGAAAAACATTGTAACATGTTTTAGCTCACTGCATGAAGAGACTAAGTAGCTATTGTGATTTATTTTGTACGTGTCCGTTTAACATTTTTTTTCTTGTGAATACCGTAGAGACGCTCGCGCACATTTATTTTATTTGATTTTGACAAAACTTGCTCAGATCGTGTATTTATCTATGATATTCGGTTTCTTTCAAAAAAAAAGCCATATCATCTTAATTGCTTTGAGTTTTGGCCCCAGAGATGGCAATAATTTATGATTTTAAGCTTGTGAACGCGAAAGTGACCACATTTTTTGTTTACTTTTACTTTCGTTCTTTCTAAAACAAAACCGTTTGCACTATTTATTGCCTGTTACGGCCCTGAATTGGCCAAAAAGAACATGCTGTGATTTTATCTATCACACAGTGGTGACTACATTTATTATTTGATTTTTATTAAAAAACTTATAAAAGGGATTAATTTTAAACCCGCCATATCGCGAATTGTTCGGAGTAATGGCTGATATGGCAAAATTTGCTTATTTTAGTTAATAACACAATAGAGACCATGATTATTGTTTATTTTGGGACCATACTTGTATAGAAGTTATATACTATAACATCTTGGTTCCTTGAGAAAACCAGCTATTATGACTTTTTTCCCTTGGAGTTATGGCCCTAAAATGAACAATTTGCTGACTTTAGAATTGTAAAAATATCGCTAGATCACTTTTAATTATTTTGATTTTGATCAAACTTGCATTGAATTTTGATATCATTAGTCTTGCCTTTTCGCGAGAGTTGAGACACATTCGCTGTTGTCTTAGAGTTATGCCCTGGAAATGGAATAATCGCAGATTTAATAAAGTGCATGGTTGTAGTATTATCATGTTAGCGATAGTGGGGTAGGACGACCCTATTGTAGTTTAGTGGGATATTTCCGGTCAGGTTAATACTGTAGGAATTGGTAAATAAAGAAACTTTTTCTTAAATTAAGCGCATATCAAATGTAAGCGCATACGGAGTACGTTTTATCCGTCATGGGATTAATAAGGCGCATGTCATGCCCTTACCATTATTTTGTCTCGAATGTAGGCGCATATATCGATTACTGGTAATCAAAAACAGATTAATAGCATAAAGAGGTTATTAACGGTTTTATATTGTGATAATTGTTTATGATAAATACAGGTGACAAGTGTTCTTACTGTTGAATAGCGATAGGTGTTAAAAAGATTTTAACGTTATTGCTGATAAACGATAATTAGAATAAATCGATAATCAGCTTTTTGAATAGAAAATGTTTTCAGTAAATGATAAGTAGAGTTTGAATACCAATAAAAGTTGTTTGCGTTGTCATAACAGTTTGTCATTCTTTTGTAAATTGTTGGTTATAAGAATATGGATAAAATGTATAATCTTAGTGTTGAACAATTATTGATGGTCGAGAGATTGAACATTATTTGGCAATATTATGTAAGTCAGTTTGTATTAAATTACTGTCGGTCTATGCAATAAAAAGAAGGTAGTTCACTGGACGTCTTGGCCTTGTTTTACTTTCGTTTTCTCATCGAGGAAGCATGGTTAATATTCCTAATATATTAACATAGGCGCACAGGCGTGTCTATAGCGCATATCAAAATAAAGCTAGTTTTGGCACTTTAAGTTATAAGGCATATCAAAACTAGGCGATAAAAGTGTCACTAAAGAATTTTATAAGCGTAATATGCTTATTACCAGATTTTACAGATCTTGGTACTGGTTTGTTATTGGCAATTAAACTTGGAAAGAATACCGGTATCATATCTGGTTCTTTTCTTAGTAGCATGGTACTACATTGTACATGTGACTTATAATTTTTCTATATCGGTTTTGTTTGTAAGCTTCATTTTTGCCTGAATGATGTATATATGTATTTGTATGATTTAAGGGAAAATGAACACACATGCGATCTGTTCAACTTTTATAATCGGCAAATGGGGTTGTTTCGCTTCAGAGCAATAAATGCTAAAACAAGACCAAGCAGTTCAATACAAAAAAAGTCTTGTAAAAGTTGTTTCGTTAGTACACGGGTATAATATTTATGTATCATTTAAATAGGACTAGCTATATTCGAAGATTGCTCGGCTATTGTTGATCTGTGTCGTGGCGTGAGTGGGTTCGCTACAAGATAGGTTTTTCGTTTCGTTTTGTTTATTTTTGTCAATTCGCATTGCTTTGAACATCAAAAAAAAAAATCTTATACTTACGAAAATGGATAATCAAATGAAATATGTCCCTATTCAAAACCCTGGACGTGAACTTATTGGATATATTTACTAAGAGAGTTTTTCTTGCAGGTGGTGTCTGATTCGTATGGATACCTTTTTATTTTTGTATTATATAGGGAGCGGCACAGTAAATCCATGTTGGTGAGTGGTGCAGGTGTATAGTTTTGCAGATCGGCGGAGCTGGTGAATTCAGTAGGGCCGGAATTTCAGAGATATTAGTGTCTCTATCCACAGGTTAAGCTTTACATGTATCTGTTGCGTTTTACAGGACCCGTAAACGATTGCTCGTATATGATGCAAGGGGTATAATTTCATTAATATAAAGGGAGGAGGAACTAACCATCGATAGGAGTGTCGAGGGATTACACGTTCGAAACTGGGTGATAAACTACTGTATCTGTTGCATTTTCGCTATCGGGCTGTTTCATGGGGGAAGTTGTCTGTTACTAACATAAAGATATTTTGTAGGATTTTAAGATTTTTGACATTTTTATCATATTTATTATCATCATCAATTTCATAATAATCTTGGATTTGTCGTTTTTAGGATCAATGGTAAGATTACTGCCTAATATGTATTACCTAAATACTGTTGAAATCAGGCGCTCTGATAACTAACAAACATAATATTCATCAAAAACCATTCTACAGGGTGCAAAATTTGAGTCGTTTGCAGTAATAGGTGTATTATGTCATTGACAGATTGTCATAAATGGTGGTGTTTGTACTCATAGTATTGGAAATTTGACTAAAGCGTGTTCCGTCCGGAAAAAACGTATATATTACAACAAATAAAAAACAAATCTAAGTTCCTAAGTGATACTAGACACATCATAGAAAAATCTGACAATGCCTGGGCAAGTTTCAAGGACACGAACATATATTTAACTGCAGAACTCCGTATTTCACGGGGGATTTATTAAACGTAAGTGGTATTTGCTTAAGCGAGCTCAGTCGGTGTTGAGAGTAATTAAAGTTAAGGTGTATTTTCTTAAATCTCATAGTATTAGTTCGCAACATGCACAAGGTCGTGGCTCTAGACTTAAGGGCTAACGATAGTATGAAAAGTTGTATATAATTTGTCCTGGAATAGCAACTTCATGTTTGTAACCAGCTTGAGACAGCTATGATAGCGAAAGATAGCTACCAAATGTATGTCGCCACGGGTTCGAACCAGTAACTGAGATGTTGGGTCTACATTTCAGCTAGTAGAGGTAACCGTAGAAGAAGTGAAGGTGTAATCATATTATAGTGGTAGTGGCAGTGGATGAGAAATGTTAATAAAAATTGAGCCTGTGTAACGGGTATGTGGCTTAGGACATTTTCGGTATTTCCGAAACTGTCTATATTAAGGTGAACTGGTGCACTTTATGGCATATGTATTAGGGTCAGAAAACTTCATTTTCAGGTTGTTAGTGAGCCTTTGAAATAATAGCGAACGGTGTGGACTATGATCAGACGCGCGGTTGCACAGGCTGATCTGGGGTCTACACTGGTTGCAAACCTCGAATGATTCCGGAAGGCCATTTATTCATGATGCGGCTAAAAAATAATTTAATGGACGTATTGAGTCGACGACGTCGAACGCTACGTGTGACGGTGCTTATGGCAGTATTTTAATGATGTTGCGATGACAACCGACTGATTGAACATTTGCAGTATAAATACTCAACATGATATATGTGCTTTCATGGTCAACCCCATGTTGGACAACTCATGTAACACGCTTTTTAATGTTACGAATGCGATGCATACGTAGAAATCTGTTACAAATGCGATCTGTTTACGTATGTGGTCCTACAAAGGCTTGAACAGTTTTATATTATTTATTTCGAATCGTTGAAACACCGTTATTCAATTACGCGCCACTGTGACATTTTACGCATATTGGCAAAAACATTTTTATGTATGTGGGAGGCAGATATTTGGATTCAATCTTTTTCCTTATTATCAGAAAATCAATCACAAATGGTAAATCTTATTTTTTAGGCGTAATTAATTGATTTATGGGAGTTTTGCCGTGATAATAGTAAGTTATTAACGAGTACAAGTGCTTTTGTATTGAAATAATATTATTAAATAATACAGCAACGGTGTGAATGTGCCTAAAGCACTAAAATTTTTAATTATCTTAAATTTATATAGCGACATGCTTTACCTAATAGTATATTCTGTGGTTCGATTCTTATGCAAATTTACTAAAGTTTGTCACTGAATATGCAGACAACCAAAATTAGAACGTCTTCTATTAACTAATGAATTAAAACAATGTATGTAAACGAGGTAAACAAAATATTTGAAGGATTAACATGTTCAGAAAAAAACAACAAAAAACGTTTGATTATATTGTTAAAAGTATATTCTTTACGTTTCAGTGATTAATTTGCTTCTTATTGTTATCGTTCTTTCATTAAGGGAAATGGAAGGATTCAAGTTTTCGCTGAGATTTCATTAATTCGAGATCACTTAATTTTGATTCTATTGATTGTTACAAAAATTAATTGACACAAAGTTAATGGTTATAGATGCTATGTTTATTGAATGAAACGAATCAGATTTTCACGTTTTATCGTTTCTTTTCTCGCTGCGCAGTCGCTAAGTAATCTCGTTTCACGGTTCTGTTTATGATGCGATGGTATTTATTACACGTTTTTGTGTTTTGGTTGCAACGGTTTCTTTTCACGAACACTTACTAAAGATACGTCTCTTTCCTGAAAGCAACGGAAATTTTATCGGAAGCGCATGTATGCTGTGTGTTAGTTTACTGTTGCATTTTTAAGCTTTAAATTGGGCTTGGGTTGGTGCCCCAATGCTCGCTTGATAATTTTTGCGCATTGTTAATCACCTTGGTTATAGTGCTACGTTTTTAGTTCTGTGTTTTGGCCTTTTTCTGTGAAATGCAAGTCGATAACCTTAAGTCAAGTCTCGTTTTCAGTTTGTTTATTTCTGCCCATTTATTTCTCGTTAAGGAAGAAGCCTATTTTAACTGAGGGACCATACGCGTTTTTAATGGATGCACATGCGTGTATCATTGATGGTATGTGCACCGCCGTAAAATAAAAATCGGCAGGTGTCTAAAAATTACATTTGGTCACTTCAGCATGTACAAAATGTTGCGTTCTGCTTAACCGGGATTCGGATAGAGGGTGAGGACAATGCACAAAGGCTTGGCATTTATATACCGTCCTTTAACAGGCAAATCAAAACTGAGCCGGCAAATTTTCTTTATGAGTGTTTGGCACCTGTGGTTTTCATTTTTCTGTTCTTAAACGTAAGATCCAAAGATTTGTCTGCTTAGAAACAACAATATGTTATTTTTCATTGCGGCTGCGCCACCCGTATTGATATTGCTTCTACTTTTCATTCGTATGAACGACAATTTAACGTACACTAAGGAAACACATTTAGTTCAATATTTTTTCAGGGGCCTCGCTAAATTGCAGTATGTTGAAGAAATACTTATATGTTTATTTTGTTTAACAAGCGAGAATTAGTCTTTTTTTTTTTTTTTTTATTCAAATTGATTTGCAAGAAATGAATATTGATATTTTCAAACAAATAATGAATATTTATAAGTTGTTTCTTCTTTTTGATCATGTGATTTCAATATCTAATGATTATTTCGAGATGTTTGCTTTGATTGTCTTAGATGTGAAATGATTGGACAACCATTCAAGCTTGTTTTACGCAACTGTATATTGTCACTGAAACTTTATATTTTAATATATGTTTGAAACCTGTGATTTGATTAACAAGATTCAATTATATTGAACAATACAAAGTGTTGCGTTAGAAGATTTATCGAGGGTTTGGCCAGGATTTTTTATTATGAACAGAGTTTCTTATGATAATTTCCTTATCTTAGGTCACGTTAGGAAAGGACACGTTGTCTGCAGTATTCGGTGTTGCTGTGTCTGATTGTTCGCCACTTATTATCATATTTGAGATAATGTGTTTACCCTTGCACCAAGTGAGGTCGACAGCAAGCAAGGTTTACCTTTCTTCAGTCGTAAATTTCAAGTTTCTGCACAGTTAGTGTAACTATTTTTCTTCGACTTTCTGATTATTGAGGAAGCGAAACTTACGTGAAATGCGTAGTTGGGCACATTATGAATCAAGAACGTATAGAAGATTCAAAGTTGCTCTCTGGCACTTAGCCAATACATGTGTTTAGTACAGTTTACAGTTAAATTACCACAATACATTGTAACAAATCTTTCGCAACGTCAATCAAAATGACGAAGAATGCTTGACATGTCCTTTCCGATATCGACGGCTATTTTTATTTATTTTGGTAAATTGATTAGAAGACATTTTCATAAACCTTAAAAGTTAGACATTGGAATATATTCTATTTTAAAATTCATCGTTAAAAAAGATTTGCCAAAATGTGTAATTTGGCGTGGTATAATTGTGAGAAAGGTTTTGGATGAAGCACCCAATAGTAATTACACCTTGCGCATGGAAAAGACAAACGAAAAAATCTTAGATTTAATAGGAAATTTAGACGAATCTCTGACGGATGAAAATGCATTTTACACCTATGCTGCACTAATTGGTTTTTGATATGTTGAGAGAAACTCGTTTTTTTTATGAGAGAGAAATCTATTCGTTTATAAAACAATATTAATATTGGTTGTTAGAAACAAGGTAATAATATGAGGAGCATTTCAGAAAGGTATTTTTATATACCAATCTCATACGATCTGTCGTTTGTGTTTCTATTCACGAATTTTTGGATTAAATATTTATTCCAAAGGATTTGTTTCTCTAGTCAAGGCTAAAATGCATTGATCAATTGTCATTTATTGACTTGATTATTGTTATGTCTTTTCCCTGACCAAAAAAATTTTAAATGTAATTCCTTCGCAAATTGGGTTGTATCTGGATTAGATTTCGGTTATATAAGCTGAAGCAAGAAACAATATACCTTGTGACGATTCTTAAAATAATCTGTGAGGAGTAATTTATCGACTATTAATAATTTCCCAGAGCACTGATATTGTCAGGATAGCCGTAGCAAGTGGAGGGGTAAATGGAAACTGGAGTAACTGTCCAGTTGGTTCCTTCGTCCGTTGTTGCGTGTCAACAATCATCTAGCTGTTGTTCAAAGATAAGATCAAAACCGGGAAGCTCATAGGTTACGCGTTACCGTTTGGTATCTTTGATTTGGAATATCTAAAACATATTTCAAATAAGTGTTTATATTTCCTCTTATTTGGTTCTAGAGGTGGTTCACTCCGTTACCTTTTAAGTGTTCGTTGATCGAAGATTTGCTATTGTTGTTTTGGCTTTGATATACTATTGGTCCACGGGATCGTCTCTTTAAATTGTTTGAGTTTTATTGTGCCATCGGTCAATGCTGTTCCAATTAATTAATGTCATGTCATGTTTATTTCTTTTGATTTAAACCCTATTACATAGTTACGATATATGTAAGTCGCTAGTATTGAGAATAGAATGAATTAATGGTCATTAATTCAAAAGATTCACAGCAATGCAGTAAAAAACCTATAGGAATTAAATCCTTAACAGGGCGTTTAGATATCATGTGCGGCATAAATATGTTGGCTTACAGAGGTGGTAGTTTTGGTGTTCACATATGACGTT
The DNA here is from genome assembly GCF_021730395.1 of Mercenaria mercenaria. Classification (NCBI taxonomy): domain Eukaryota; kingdom Metazoa; phylum Mollusca; class Bivalvia; order Venerida; family Veneridae; genus Mercenaria; species Mercenaria mercenaria. The sequence goes on along the minus strand of NC_069368.1, from coordinate 65,808,401 downwards.
ATTTGGTCGGATATAACGTTAATCAACAAAACATCAAGAAAACTAGAAGGTGTTTTTGTCACAAATACATATTGTCTCTACATCTGTATATATTTAAGCTTGGCGGCCATTTTGTATTGCGAAGCTGAAATGTTGGCGATATGCACACTAGGCTTGGTAACTGATCACTTGTTAAGTTTCGTCCTAAATCTGTCCAGCATCTTTGACTGCGAAAATCGGCTATAGTTTTAATTTTAGCTTGGTTGCCATTTTGTGAAGGGGAAGGATGACCCCCTCCCAACCCATGTAGAATATGCAAACTGGATTGGTACTGATATCCTGTGAAGTTTCGTAGAATTCCAGTCAGCAGTTTGCTTGTTGAGAAGCCGTGTCAAAATTTTTCTTTTATAGTGTCTGGCGGCATTTGTGCAGCGAGGCGGGGTGTGGATATCACAATTGGCTTCAAACTGATAATTGTGAAGTTCGTCGAAATCCGACCAAGCAGTTTGAACTTTGAAAGTTGTTTTTTTTTTCTATTTGTAGCTCTTGGGCCATTTTCTGCAGGAAGTGGAATGTCCAGAGATGATGCACAAGTAGTGCTGGTCATTATGTAAAGTTTCGTCTAAACGGCTCAGTTTTTGACTCAGAAAGCAGACAAGCAATGCGGTCTGACGTACTGACTGACGGATGGACAAACATACGGCGAAGCAAAATAATAGTCCTCCCTGCATTGGTATGGGAATAATACTCCGAAAAAGTCAATATAATTATTTACTTAATTACCTGGATATATACGGCGACCAGCTTCATTGAAACGTCTTCACTGTCAATCACATAAAGCATATTATTAAGTGCTATTTCTAAAAGTCTCACGTGCATGTTAAAAATAATTTCAGGACATGAATCTTTGGCTAGGATGTACGAGGCATGGCTGAATGATTCTTTAGTTATCGCTTTACAGTTGCATCAATCTGAATTTTCAGAGAAATGTTGCGTGTCTGATCATGTTGGCATTTATGACGTCTTGTAGTTTTAGATATTTTTAAAATATCTTGTGCTGTGACTGCTGTCTTTATTACATGCATAGGTATAAAAATAATCTACGAAAGGGACATAAATTGCTGGTAAGAGAATCATGCGGATAGTACCTCAGCCGTTCTATGTCGCGCCATTATTGTGCTTTAAAATAGCTTATGTAACTGCATATATATATAATCAATGCATTTAAACTTGAATACCTTTTTGTCCACCGTTATTGCAAGGATAGAATCCGGTTGATAATAGACTAATAATCATTATGTCTATTAGAAAAACATGGCAAATTTACTCTCATGCAAGAATCTCCCCTTAATTGCTGCTCTTAAAAACTCACATTCTTTTCAAGATAAACTTTAAAACGCATTTCTCATGAAAATATTGAAAGATTTCAGTCAAATCGCTGCAGAAATTTTCCTTCTATTGGTAGAGCCAATTGTTGCCCTGTTCCCTACTTCAGTTTTCAACTATTCCACTTTTCCTGAGGCCCCTGCTATTATGAGTGTCCTTATGTAAGCTATATGAAGGAACGCTTGCATTCGCACCTGCAAGTTTAAACCTCATAATTTTAAGATGAAGGCGGCTCAACTGATTTCCACTCAATAAATGAAACTCCATTCCTACCACTGAAATTTCTAGTAATACTGATTAATTTAAAGTACAAATATCATATTGCCACTTATTTGTAACCTTGCCAATTTTTCACTAACAGCTGAAAATTGTTTACTGCCTCCATTAAGAGAGACAAAACAGATTCACATAGTATGACATCTGCTGTTTATTTGTATTTTTACTGATTTAGACGGAAAGAAACTAAATTGCATACACATCCAACATATACTGTTGAAAACAATGACAATTAGAATCAATCATGTATTCACAAATTCTGCCCATTTTGCTAGTGACGAAATATCAGCAAAAAGTTATTTTTGAGACAGACGCTTAATACATATTCATTTCAGACAAATCAGTATATAAAATTGGTGTCTATGTTTATATGCAATACTCTAAAACCCGTCATATAGCCTAAGTGCATTGATGGAAATATATTTATCATTATATCTACTAGAAAAACTAGGCAAAACTTACCCTCATTTCTGATTTGTGGTTATCTCCTCTTAATTGCTGCTCTTAGAAAAAAACATCACATCTTATTTCAAAGTAATATTCTTAACTCATATTCCTTTATAAATCTTACCGTATAACGGGTTATTTTACGGGTATTTGCGTTCGCGTTCTCGTAGGATCGTAGAATTTCAGCGAATATTAGCAGCAAATTTAAGAAAACTGCTTTTTCTGACAACATGTTTCATGCTAGTTACGAGGTATATAGAAATTACCGGTATAACATACCGATATGTATATAGGTGTGGGCAACAAGTCCATGTAATCACCGAAAACGTTTGTTTGTAATGAATAACGATGAATTCACTTGGTTGTTTATGAAGATCTTTGAACTGTACTTTATTAACCTTCAAATGTAACGTATCCGATATCGTTTGCATTGTATTGTACAAATGTGTTAACTTTATTTCATGCATTATATATCTACAATGTATTCATTAAAAGCAAAGTTACTTTACAACAGTTAGCAGTAATTTAGTTTTTTTTGTTTTTTTATATGCTATCATACTCACGACGCCCGATCATGCGAGGAATTACCTCCTCCTTGGTATCTAAAATGCAGAAATATCACTTCCTTTAATGTGAAAACGCAGAAATTAAACACGCAGTAAATTTCGTACACAATTTTTGGGACCAAAACGCAGAATATTTTGACCGCAGAAATAACCCGCTATACGGTATGGAAAAGTATCTCAGTCATAAAAAAAATCACGCGGAAGATCTTACAAATTGTCAAGAGTTGTTCTTAAGGAGGCTGTAAACAGTCTTCAGAGTTTCTTGGCCTACAATCTTCTACTTGACTTTCAAAACATCACACAAATCTCTGTAATTGCATATCTAAAATAAAAGACAGGCAAAATTGATACGAAATTTTGTGTAGCATTACAAACTATCTGCAATACATTTTTATATTTAGTTATCGGCTTACAAAAGCTGTATTGTGCTCTCCCGGTCGCGAAATCTGAAGGCGAGAAAAGCTAAATTTTACAATTATCAAATCGCTTCAGAAAATTCCCTATAAATGATAGTAGCGATTGCTGCACTGTTCCCTACTTCAGTAAAAAGGTCAAGTGTAAAGATATGCTCAAATTTATGTGTCATACATACCGTTTTTTCACTATTTCAAATTTCGTGAGACCCACGCTGAATTGAGAGCTCTTATTAAAGCTATCTAAAGGAATGTATCCATTCGCACCTGCAAGTCTATACTTCATAATTTCCAGATGAAGGCTACTCAACTGATTTTCACTCAAAAGCTGAAACACCATTCTTGCCACTGAAATTTCAATTCTACTAATAATGATTATTTTACAGAACAAATATCCAATTGCCACTTATTTGTAAATTTGACCCTGTCCAATTTGGAACTAACAGCTGAAAAATGTTTACTGCTCCTTAAGAGAGACAAAATAGATCCACATAGAATGAAAATAAGTTCATACACATCGAGCATATACTATTGAAAACAGTTGTAATTAGAATAATTCATGTAGTCACAAATTCTGTCCATTTTGCTAGTGACAAAATATCAGCAAAAAGCTATTTTTGGGAAAAACACTTAAAGACGATTTCATCTCAGACAAATTAGTTTCTAAAACTGGTGTCTATATTTACATGCAATACGTATAAAAACTCTACAAAGAAGCGAACAATATGGTACTATGGTAAAAGCGCGGCAAGAACTCTAAAGCCATTCCTATAACCCGAGTCATTATTGCGCTCTGAAAAGGTAAATTCCTTGGTAGAAATTAATGGATTTAAATTGGACAACATTATTGCAACAGTAAGCATCTTTTTAAGCGAATTGATATCATAAAAGATATATCTATCATTATATCGACAACATGGCAAAACTGACTCTCATTTCTGAATTGTGGTTACCTCCCCTTAACTGCTGTTCTTAAAAAAAACTCACATTTTGTTACAGGATAAACTTCTAAACTGATATTCCTTCATAAATAATACTGAAAAGCATGTGAGACATCAAATAAATGCAAGCGGAAGAACTTACAAATTCTCAAGATTTGCTCTTAAGGAGGCTGTAAACAGTCTTCTGATCCTCACGGCCTACAATCTCCTACTTGACTTTCAAAACCTCACACAAATGTCTTTAAGTACACATTTGAAATAAAAGACATGAGCAATTAATACGAGTGTTTGTGCTGCATTATATATCATTATATCTACTAGAAAAACAAGGCAAAACTGACTCACATTTCTGATTTGTGGTTATCTCTCCTTAATTGCTGCTCTTACAAAAAAATATCACATCTTGTTTGAAAGTAATATTATTAACTCATATTCCTTCATAAATCATATAGAAAAGCATCTCAGTCATAAAACAATCACACGGAAGATCTTACAAATTCTCAAGAGTTGTTCTTAAGGTGGCTGTAAAGAGTCTTCAGAGTTTCTTGGCCTACAATCTTCTACTTGACTTTCAAAACATCACACACATCTCTGTAACTGCACATCTAAAATAAAAGACAGGCAAAATTGATACGATTGTTTGTGTAGCATTACAAACTATCTGCAATACATTTTTATATTTAGTTATCTGCTTACAAGAGCGGTATTGTGCTCTCCCGGTCGCGAAATCTGAAGGCGAGGAAAGCTAAATTTTACAATTTTCAAATCGCTTCAGAAAATTTCCTACAACTGATAGTAGCGATTGTTGCACTGTTTCCTACCCCAGTAACAATGTCATGTCTGAAAATATGCTCAAATGTATGTGCCATACATACCGTTTTTTCCACTATTTAAATTTCCCCGAGACCCACGCTGAATTGAGAGCTCTTATTAAAGCTATCTAAAGGAACGCATGCATTCGCACCTGCAAGTCTATACTTCACAATTTCCAGATGAAGGCTACTCAATTGATTTTCACTCAAAAGCTGAAACACCATTCTTGCCACTGAAACTTCAATTCTACTAATAATGATTGTTTTACAGTACAAATATCCAATTGCCACTTATTTGTAAATTTGACCCTGGCCGATTTGGCAATAACAGCTGAAAATTGTTTACTTCTCCTTAGGAGAGACAAAAGAGATCCGCATAAAATTAAAATAAGTTCATACACATCCAGCATATACTATTGAAAACAGTGACAATTAGAATAAATCATGTATTCACAAATTCTGCCCATTTTGCTAGTGACGAAATATCAGCAAAAAACTATTTTTGAGACAAACCTTGAAGAACATATTCATTTCAGACAAACTAGTTCCTAAAATTGATGTCTATATTTATATGTAATACGTATAAAAATTCTACAAAGAAGCGAAAAATATAGTACTGAATCAGAAGAAACAACGCAAAAATTACTCTAGACCCCGTCCTATAGCCTTACTGCATTGAAAGTAACCAACGAATTTAAATTTGGCAAACTATTGCCACAAAGCATTTGTTTAAGCGAATAGAAATTATAATAAACATATCTGTCAATATATCCACCAGAAAAACATGGCAAAACTGACGCTCATTCCTGAATTGTAGTTATCTCCCCTTAATTGCTGCTCTTAAAAAGCTCACACTTTGTTCCAAGATAAACTTCTAAACTCATATTCCTTCATAAATCTTATTTAAAAACATCAGAGAGATCAATAAATGCACGCGGAAGAACTTATAAATTTTCAAGATTTGCTCTTAAGGAGGCTTCTTGGCCTGCAATTAGAATAAATCATGTATGCACAAATTCTGTCCATTTTGCTAGTGACGAAATATCAGCAAAAAGCTATTTTTGAGACAAACCCTGAAGAACATATTCATTTCAGACAAACTAGTTCCTAAAATAGGTGTCTATGTTTACATGCAATACGTATAAAAATTCTACAAAGAAGCGAAAAATATAGTACTGATTCAGAGGAAACAACGCGGAAAGTACTCTAGGGCCCGTCCTATAGCCTTACTGCATTGATAGAAATCAACGAATTTAAATTTGACCAAATATTGCCACAGTAAGCATTTGTTTCAGCGAATAGGTATCATAATAAACATATCGGTCAATACCTCTACTAGAGAAACATGGCAAAACTGACTCTCATCCCTGAATTGTGGTTATCTCCACTTACTAGTAATTGCTGCTCTTAAAAAAATCTCACATATTGTCTTCAAGATAAACTTCTAAACTCATATTCCTTCATAAATCATATTGAAAAGCATAACAAACTATTTGCAATACATGTCTTATATCTTGTTATCTGTTTACAAAGAAATTACAAAGAAGCGAACAATATTCTAGTAATCAGAGCAAACAGTGCGGAAAGTTCCGTAAAGCCCGTCCTATAGCCCGAACCATTGTTGTGCTTTTAAAAAAGCTAACTGCATTGATAGAGTTAAATGAATTTAAATTTGACTACGTTTTTGCCACCCACAGTAAGGATCTGTTTAAGCAAATTGGTATTTATCATCATATATACTAGGAAAACATGGCGAAACCGACTCACGTTTAAGTTGTGGTTACCTCCCCTTAATTGCTGCTCTTAATTAGATCCAATTAAATCTAAACTAATAATTTTCAAGATATATGAAAGCACTGCATTCAATGAATTGCGACAACGACTGATAAATTTGCAAGCTTGCTGTTCGGTGGCTGTAAACTTTAGACTTCTGGCTACAATTCCTATTGACTTTCAAAAATAACAAATGTCAACTCTAAAATTGAACAATTTAAATGAGTGTATGATGCTTACAAACGATCTGCAATACATGCTTGTATTCAGTATCTGTTAAAGACCTTATTGTGCTCTCCCTGTCGCGAGATATGAATGACGAGGAAAGTATATTTGACAATTTCAATCGTGAGAAAATTCCCGTTTTTTCACTATACCATTTTCGGGCCATGATAGTGAGACTCCTTTAAAGCTTATTAATGGAACGCAATGCATTCGCACCTACAAGTCTATACTTTATAATTTCAAGATGAAGGCTGCTCAACTGATTTTCACTCTAAAACTGAAACTCCATCCCTGGCAATGAAACTTTAACTCTGGTAATAATTATTACTTTTCAGTTCAAATATACAATTCAATTCGTAAATTGCAACTAATTTGTAAACTAGTTTCTAATACTGGAGTCTATGTTTATATGCAATACGTATAAAAACTCTACAAAAAAGCGAACAATATAGTACTGATTCTGAGGAAACACTCGGGAAATTACCCTTACGCCCGTCCTATAGCCCGAGCCAGTAGTGTGCTCTTAAAAAGCTTACTGTATTGATAGAAATCAATGCATTTAAATTTGAATGCCTTACTTGACAACATCATTGCCACAGTAAGCATCTGTTAAAGCGAATTGGTATTATAAAAGACATATCAATAATTATATCTACTAGGCATAGGCATATATCATAGGCAAAACTGACAAAACTCATTCCTGAATTTTGGATATTTTCCCTTAATTGCTTCTCATAAAAGCTCACATTTTGTTTCAAGATAAACTTTTTCACTCATTTTCCTTCATAAATCATACTGAAAAGCATCTCAGACATCAAATGAATGTAATCGAAGAACTTACAAATTCTAAAGATTCTCAAAGTACAATCGTCTGCTTCAGAGCTTCTCGGCCTACAACCGCCTGCTTGACTTTCTGTACCTCACAAACTGTCTCTAACTACATACCTGAAATAAACATATTGCACTATTTGCATGTCTTATATCTTGTTTTCTGTTTACAAGACCTTGATTTTGTGCTCTCTCAGTCGCGAAATGTTATGACGAGACAAGATAAATTGATAAAGATAAAAGATAAAAATTATAAGTATTTTTACATGTTTATTATTTGCCAAAGTTTTATGAATTCAAGGAATCGTACCTCCTGCTTTTTTCTTCATGAATGTTATAAAAAGCCTTGTTACATCCAAGAATATCCGTGATACTTCAGTCCCTTTTTGGAGCTGTTAAGACATAGCAATTGTTAAAAATATTTGATTACATGATATTAAAGTAGCCTTTATTCATCAGAACTACTAAGAACACTAGCAATGATAAAACGTTCAATATCAAATGCTTCCGTATAAAAAATATGTCTTAAAATAACATTTCGAATGATAGCGTCATAAGCAAAATTGATATCTAGTTCATAGAGATATGTTTCACCTGGAAATCATGTGCTAAAGTGAAAGAGTTCTTAGATACCAGGAGTATTTGGTGGAAGGCACTGGGAGAAGTCTCCATTTTTCATACAGGCAGACGTTTTTATTTCTGTTATCTGAGAGATCTGAAACAAATAAGAAATACGCATGCTACATGTATTTGATATAAAATTAAGAACAATGCTTGTTTGTGTAATGCACACAGTATATTAAGTAACATCTATAGTAAATCAATCTACAGACTGTAAATTCATTTAGCCTTGAACATATCACTTTCAATGAAGATATCCCAATTTATGTCATTGTCATGGAATATATTTGTATCAAACTTCCTGTGTTTACTTCTGTAAAAGCTGTACTTGTTAAGAAATTTCTACTACTAAAGTTGGTCTTTGAATAAAAAACGTCTAATTTCATATCCATATTTGCTGTTTCTGTCATTGTCATAAGTATTTCATTGCAACAGGGACTTTAACTACGATCTGTCACTCATAGTTTATATTTTTTTCTTTTTTGTTAACAATTGACTCTACTGTACACTGTATTGTGAAATGCATCTCGGGCATCAAATAAATACACGCAGAAAAACTTACAATTTCTCAAGGTTTGCTCTTAAGGAGGCTGTAAACAGTCCTCAGGGCCACTCGGCCTACAATCTTCTACCTGACTTTGAAAACCTCACACAAATGTCTGTAACTACACATCTGAAATAAAAGACATGCAAAATATATGAGTGTTTGTGTAGAATTATAAACTAAATGCAATACATGTCTTATACCTAGTTACCTGTTTACAAGACCTTAAGTTTTTGCTCTCCCGGTCGCGAAATCTGATGACCAGAAAACTAAATTTGCCAATATTTCAATCGCTGCAGAAAATTGCTATAATTTATAGCTCTAGTCGGTTCACTGTTCCGTACTTCAGTAACACTATAAAATTTGAAAATAAGCTCAAATGTATGTGCAATCCATACCGCTTTTTCAGTATTTCAATTTTCCTGAGGCCCCTGTTAAAATGAGAGCTCCTATTTAAGCTACCTAAAGGAGCACGTGCAAGTCTATATTTTATAATTTCAAGATGAAGACCACACAACTGATTTCCACTCAATAACTGAAGCTCCATTCCTGCCTCGAAACTTTAATTCTATTAATAGTGATTATTTTACAGTACAAATATCCAATTGCCACTTATTTGAAAAGACCATGGCCAATTTGTCACTAACAGCTGTAAAGTGTTTATGTTTACTGTCCCTTAAAGAGAGACAAAACAGATCCATAAAGTATGGCATTTTTTTTTTTGTTTAGTAATTTTATGATTTAGACTAAATGAAACTAAATCTTATACAAATCCAGCGTAAACTTTTGAAAACAGTGACAATTAGAATAAATCATGTATTCACAAATTCTGCCCATTTTGCTAGTGACGAAATATCAGCAAAAAAACTATTTTTTAGACAAACATTGAAGAACATATTCATTTCAGACAAACTAGTTCCTAAAATTGATGTCTATGTTTACATGCAATACGTATAAAAATTCTACAAAGATGCGAACAATATAGTACTTATTCATAGGATAGAGTGCGGAAACTATCCTAAAGCTCGTCCAATAGCCCTAGCCATAATTGTGATCTTAAAAAGCTTAAGGCATTTATAAAATTCAATTAATTCAAATTTTACAACATTATTGCCACAGTAAATATCTGTTTAAGCGAATTGGTATAATTATAATATACATCTCTATCAGTATATCTACTAAGAAAATATTGCAAAACTGTGTCTGAATTGTTGTTATCTTTCCTGCATTGCTGTTCTGTAAAACTCAAATTTTGTTTTCAGATAAACTTCTAAACTGATATTCCTTCATTAATCATACTTAAAAGCATCTCAGACATCAAATCAGTGCAAGCAGAATAACTTAGAAATTCTCAGAAATTGCTCTACAGGATCCAGTGAACTGTCTACTGAGCTTCTCGGTCTACAATCTTCTACCCGACCTTCAATGTAATTATACACTTGAAATAAAAGGCATGCAAAATTAATATAAGTGTATGTATAGCATTACAAATTACCTGAAATACTTGTCTGATATGCAGTTATTTGTAAATTCTACAAAGATGCGAAAAATACAGAAATGAATCAGATGAAACAGTGCGGAAAGTACCCTATCGACCTAGCTATTACTGTGCTCTTCTGAAGCTTACTTCATTTATAGAATTCAATGAATTTATATTTAAAAACATTATTACCACAGAAACATCTATTTAGGCGAATCGGTATTATTATAGACTTATCTATCACTAAATCTACTAGGAAAACATGGTAAACTAAATCTCATGCCTGAATTGTGGTAACCTCCCCTTAATTGCTGCTCTTAAGAACTCAAATTTTGTTTCAAGATATACATCTAAACACATATTCCTTCATAAATCATACTGAGAAGCATTTCGGACATAAAAAATGCACGCAGAAGAGCTTAAAATATCTCAAGATTTGCTCCTAAGGAGGCTGTAAACAGTCTTCAGAGCTTCTCAGCCTCCAATCTCCTACTTGACTCTTAAAACCTCACACAAATGTCTGTTACACATCTGAAAGAAATGGTAAATAAATAAAATGAGTGTTTGTGTAGAATTAGAAACTATCTGCAATACATGTCTCTTACCAAGTTTTTTTTTTATTACAAGACCTGAATTTTGAGCTCTCAAGGACGAGAAACCTGATGACGAGATAAGCAAAATTTGCCAATGTTTCCATCGCTTCAGAAAATTCCCAACTATTGATAGCAACAACAATTGTTGCACTGTTTCTTAAGGAATTCCGTTAGGGCCATCGCCTTTAAATGTGTTGATCTGAAACGCGATACTCGATAGTACGATGATGAAAACGCGAAATCACGAAACTACAATAACAAAAACGCGACAACATGATGATGATAACGCGATACCACGATCATGAAAACGGGATAATACGATATACTATCGCGTTGTCACCATCGTACTGTCGCGTTATCACCATCGTACTGTCGTGATATCGCGTTTTCGTTATTGTAGTATCGTACTATCGCGTTATCACCATCGTACTGTCGCGTTATCATCATCGTACTGTCGCGTTATCATCATCGTACTATCGCCTTCCGGTGTCCATGCGCATAGAAACATTTCCCCTCCATGTGACAAAATGTCTGACTCCGAGTCAGATTACGAAGGTAAACATTAAGCTAATTCTGATTCATAAATTAGTACAATGGTGCGATAATGATAACGCGACAGTACGATGGTGATAACGATAGTACGATGGTGATAACGCGACAGTACGATGGTGATAACGCGATAGTACGATACTACGATAACGAAAACGCGATATCACGATATTACGATGGTGATAACGCGACAATACGATGGTGAAAACGCGATAGTATTTCGCATTATCATCATCGTACTATCGTATTATCGCGTTTTCGTTATCGTAGTTTCGTGATTTCGCGTTTCCATCATCGTACTATCGAGTATCGCGTTTCAGATCAACACATGCAAAGGCGATGGCCCTATCGAAATTCCGTAGTTTCCTACTTCAGTAACACTGTAATTTTTGAAAATAAGCTCAAATTTATGTGCCATCCATGCCGTCTTTTTTCAGCATTCCAATTTTCCTGAGGTCCCTGCTAAAAGGAAGCCTCCTTTTTGAGTTATATTAAGTAACGGATGCATTTGCACCTGCAAGTCCATCCCTCCTATGCCAAAATGTAAGCTTCTCAACTGATTTTCACTCAATTACTGAAACCCCATTCCTGCCGCCGAAACTTCAATTCTAGTAATAATGATTATTTTACAGTAAAACAACCCGATTGCCATTGATTTGTAAATTTGACCCTGGCCAATAGACACTAACAGCTGAAAACTGTCTCCTTATGAGAGACAAAAGAGATCCACATAGTAGGACAATAATTTCATACACATCCAGCATATACATTTGAAAACAATGACAATTAGAATAAATCATGTATTTACAAATTCTGTCCATTTTGCTAGTGACAAAATATCAGTAAAAAGCTATTTTTGAGAAATACACTTAAACACGACTTCATTTCAGACAAATTAGTTTCTAGAAATGGTGTCTATATTTACATGTAAGACGAATAAAACTCTACAAAGAAGCGAACAATATGGTACTGATTCAGAGGTAAAAGCGCGGAAAGAACTCTAAAGCCATTCCTTTAACCCGAGTCATTATTGTGCTCTTAGAAAATAAATTCCTTAGAAATTAATGGATTTAAATTGGACAATATTATTGTCACAGTAAGCATCTTTTTAAGCGAACTGGTATCATTATAGATATATCTATCATCAAAAACATGGCAAAACAGAATCTCATTTCTGAAGTGTGGTTATTCACTCAATTCGTTCTTAAAAAAAAAAATCCATTTGTTACAAATAACTCTAACTGATATCTTCTAATACGGCCTCGAGAATCGACAAAACTGCCCCACAGGTCATACAATCTCAACCCCCTTATTGTTTACCAGCTGTAGAATAATGCACAGGGGCACTACATTCTAAAGCTGATAAAAGTATTCACAAATTCATAAATAATACTGAAAAGCATCTGAGACATCAAATAAATGCACGCGGAGGACATACAAATTCTCAAGATTTGCTCTTAAGGAGGCTGTTAACATACTTCAGATCCTCACGGCCTACAATCTTCTACTTGACTTTCAAAACCTCACACAAATGTCTTTAACTACACATTTGAAATAAAGACATGAGCATTTGTGTAGCATCACAAACTATTTGCAATACATGTCTTATATCTAGTTATCTGTATACAAGACCTGAATTGTGTGATGTCCCGGTCGCGATATATGATCACGAGAAAATCTAAATATGCCAATTTTCAAATCGCTACAGAAAATTCCCTACAATAGATGGCACAAATTGTTGCAGTGTTTCCTACATCAGCAGCACTAAACAATCTGAAAATAAGCTCAATCTTACGTGCCATTTATACCATTTTTCCGGTATTCAAATATTCCTGAGGCCCCTCCTAAAATAAGAGCTCCTATTTAAGCTATCTAAATGAACGCATGGATCCCCATCTGCAAGTCTAAACGTCATCATTTCAAGATGAAGGCAACTCAACTGATTTTTACTCAATAAATGAAACTCCATTTCTGAAACTGAAATTTCAATTATAGTAATAATGATTATTTTACAGTACAAATATATATCCAATTGTCAGATATCTGTAAATTAGACAATCGCCAAATTAGCTTTAACAGCTGTGAATTGTTTACAGTCTCCATAATAGAGACACAACATATTCACAAAGTATGACATCATCTGCTGTTTATTTTGTATTTTTACTGATTTACACGGAAAGAAACTAACTTGCATACACATCCAGAAAACAATGACAATTAGAATTAATCATGTTTTCACAAATTCTGCCCATTTTGCTAGTGACGAAATATCAGCAAAAAGATATTTTTGAGACAGACCCTTAAAATCATATTCATTTCAGACAAATCAGTATCTAAAATGGGTGTCTATGTTTATATGCAACATTCTAAAACCCGTCATATAGCCTAACTGCATTGATGGAAATCAATGGAATTAAACTTGACAAAAATATTGCCACAGTAATCATCTGTTTATGCAAATTGGTATCATAATAAACATATTTATCATTATATCTACTAGAAAAACAAGGCAAAACTGACTTTCATTTCTGATTTGTGGTTATTTCCCCTCAATTGCTGCTCCTACCAAAATCACATCTTGTTTCAAAGTAATATTTCTTCATAAATCATATGGAAAAGCATCTCAGACATCAAATAATCATGCGGAAGATCTTACAAATTCTCAAGAGTTGTTCTTATGGTGACTGTAAACAGTCTTCAGAGTTTCTTGGCCTACAATCTTCTACTTGACTTTTACACAAATCTCTGTAACTGCACATCTAAAATAAAAGACAGGCAAAATTGATACGATTGCTTGTGTAGCATTACAAACTATCTGCAATACCTTTTAACATTTAGTTATCTGCTTACAAGAGCGGTATTGTGCTCTCCCGGTCGCGAAATCTGAAGGCGAGAAAAGCTAAATTTTACAATTTTGAAATCGCTTCAGAAAATTCTCCACAACTGATAGCACCGATTGTTGCACTGTTCCCTACCTCAGTAACAATGTCATGTCTGAAAATATGCTCAAATGTATGTGCCATACATACCTTTTTTCCACTATTTAAATTTCCCCGAGACCCACGCTGAATTGAGAGCTCTTATTAAAGCTATCTAAAGGAACGCATGCATTCGCACCTGCAAGTCTATACGTCATAATTTCCAGATGAAGGTTACTCAACTGATTTTCACTCAAAAGCTGAAACACCATTCTTGCCACTGAAACTTCAATTCTACTAATAATGGTTATTTTACAGTACTAATATCCAATTGCCACAAATTTGTAAATTTGACCCTGGCCAATTTGGCACTAACAGCTGAACATTGTTTACTGCCTCCTTAAGAGAGACAAAAGAGATCCACATAGTATGACAATAATTTCATAAACAAACAGCATATACTATTGAGAACAGTGACAATTAGAATTAATCATGTATTCAAAGAATTCTGCCCATTTTGCTAGTGACGAAATATCAGCAAAAAGCTATTTTTGAGACCAAAAACCCTTGAAAGAACATAAAATTCCATAGTTTCAAGAAAACCAAAACTAGTTTCCCAAAATTGGTGTTCTATACTTTTTCACATTTCAAGCCAAATTCTAGTATAAAAAATTCTACAAAGAAGAGAAAAATTTAGTACTAATTCAGAGGAAACAACGCGGAAAGTACTCTAGGGCCCGTCCTATAGCCTTACTGCATTGATAGAAATCAACGAATTTAAATTTGACAAAATTATTACCACTGTAAGCATCTTTTTTCGCGAATAGATATCATAATAAACATATCGGTCAATATCTTTACTTGAAAAACATGGCAAAACTGACTCTCATACCTGAATTGTGGTTTTCTCCCATTAATTGCTGCTCTTGAAAAAAAAACTCACATATTGTTTCGAGATAAACTTCTAAACTCTAATTCCTTCAGAAATCATACTGAAAAGCATCCCAGACATCAAAACATGCACGCGGAAGAACGTACAGATTCTAAAGATTTGCTTTCAAGGAGGCAGGTAAAGAGTCTTGAGAGCTTCTCGGCCTACACTCTCCTTTTCGACTTTCGAAACCTCACACAAATGTCTGTAGGTGCACTTCTGAAATGAAAGACATGGGAATTCAATATGAGTGTTTATGTGGCATTACAAACTATTTGCAATACATGTCTTATATCTTGTTATCTGTTTACAAAGAAATTACAAAGAAGCGAACAATATTCTAGTAATCAGAGGAAACATTGCGGAAAGTACTGTATAGCCCGCCGTATAACCCATGGCATTGTTGTGCTCTTAAAAAGCTTACTGCATTGATAAAATTAGATGTATTTAAATTTGACTACGTTTTTCCCACAGTAAGCATCTGTTTCAGCAAATTGGTATTATAAAAGACATATTTATCATTATATCTACTAGGAAAACATGGCAAAACTGACTCACATGAGTTGTGGTTACCTCCCCTTAATTGCTGCTCTTAAAAACTCAATTTAGATTCAATCTAAACATCTAAACAAATAGTCCCTCACTTCAGAGCTTGTAGGCTTACAGTCTCCTACTTTACTTTCAAAAACCTCACACAAATGTCTGTAACTCTACACTGGAAATATAAAAAGCATGAACAATTAATATGAGTGTATGAGTAGCATTACAAACTATCTCCAATACATGTGTTGTATTTAGTTATCTTTTTACAAGACCTTAATTTTGTGCTATCCCTGTCGCGAAATCTGATAACGAGGAAAGCTAAATTTGACAATTTTAAATCGATGCAGAAAATTCCCGTTTTTTGCACTATTACAATTTTTCTTGGGCCCCTGCATAGTGAGAGCTCCTATTTAAGCTATCTCAAGGAACGCATGCATTCGCACATGCAAGTCTATACATTATAATTTCAGGATGAAGGCTACTCAACTGATTTTCACTCTAGAACTGAAACTCCATTCCTGGCAATGAAACTTTAACTCTGGTAATAATTATTACTTTTCAGCACAAATATACAATTCAATTCGTAAATTGCAACTAATTTGTAAACTAGATTTTAAAACTGGTGTTTTGTTTACATGCAATTCGTATGAAAATTCTACAAACATGCGAACAATATAGTACTGATTCTGAGGAAACTGTGCGGAAATTACCCTTAAGCCCGTCCTATAGCCCGAGCCAGTATTGTGCTCTTAAAAAGCTTACTGTATTTATAGAAATCAATGCATTTAAATTTGAATGCCTTATTTTACAACACTATTGCCACAGTAAGCATCTGTTAAAGCGAATTGGTATTATAAAAGACATATCAATAATTATATCTACTAGGAAAACATGGCAAAACTGACTCTCATTCCTGAATTTTGGATATTTTCCCTTAATTGCTTCTCTTAAAAGCTCACATTTTGTTTCAAGATAAACTTTTTCACTCATTTTCCTTCATAAATCATACTGAAAAGCATCTCAGACATCAAATGAATGCAATCGAAGAACTTACAAATTCTAAAGATTCTCAAAATACAATCGTCTGCTTCAGAGCTTCTCGGTCTACAATCGCCTGCTTGACTTTTTGTACCTCACAAACTGTCTCTAACTACATACCTGAAATAAACATATTGCACTTTTAACATAACTGTTTTTGTGGCACTACAAACTATCCGTAATGCATGTCTTATATCCAGTTTTCTGTTTTCAAGACCATAATTTCGTGCTCTCTCAGTCGCGAAATATGATGACGAGACCAGATGAATTTGCAAAGTTATCAGTATTTTTGCATGTTTATTATATGCTAAGGTTTTATGAATTAAAGTACTTCCTGCTTGTTTTATGAATGTTATAAAAAGCCTTGTTACATCCAAGAATATCCGTGATACTTCAGTCCTTTTTTGGAGCTGTTAAGACATAGCAATTCTTAAAAAAAATTACCTGATATTAAAGTAGCCTTTATTCATCAGAACTACTAAGAACACTAGCAATGATAAAATGTTCAATATCAAATGCTTCCGTATTGAAAATAGGTCTTAAAATAACATTTCGAATGATAGTTTCATAAGCAAAATTGATATCTAATTCATATAGATATATGTCTCACCTGGAAATCATGTGCTAAAATGAAAGAGTTCTTACATACCAGGAGTATTTGGTTGAAGGCTCCATTTTTTTTAAACAGGCAGGCTTTTTTATTTCTGTTATCTGAGAGATCTGAAACAAATAAGAAAGACGCAAGCTACATGTTTTGATATAAGACTAAGAACAATGCTTGTTTTTGTAATGCACACAGTATATTAAGTAACATCTGTAGTAAATCAATCTACAGACTGTAAATTCATTTTGCCTTGAACATATCACTTTCAATGAAGGTATCCCAATTTATGTCATTGTCATGGAATATATTTGTATCAGAGTTTTTGTGTTTACTTTTGTAAAAGATGTACCTTTACTTGTTAAGAAATTTCTACTACTAAAGTTGGTCTTTGAATAAAAAAAAAAACATGTCTAATTTCATATCCATGTTTGCTTGTTCTGTCATTGTCATAAGTATTATATTGCAACAGGGACTTTAACTACGACCTGTCACTCATAGTTTACATTTTTTTTATTTTCTTTTTAAACAGTTGACTCAATTTATCACTGTACTATCTTAAACAGGTATGGCTATGCCCGTTTATTAAAGTAATAACCATATTTCTCATTTTAAGAATTGGTTGTACGAAAAAAAGAATTTTGATCTAAATTTGCACTTGTAAAGAATCAATACTTAACTAAAACAGCATATACACATTATATATCAACACCAATGCAATTTGCAAGTTCTAAACTGTGCGTCTCAGTAAGACAATATTGCTTATTTAAAAGCTAGATCAAATATATAATAGTATGCTCATTGCAAAATGAGAGTCATTTTGAAATTCAGGATGACAACATTTTGATAGAAATATTTTACCACTGGAATGCTCCAACGACTATACGTAATTCAAATGACTAGAATTTGCGTAGACTATATAATCTATATAATGAGAGTAATATTTTTCAGAAAGAAATTCAAACCATTTAATCCTTTATATCTAAAATTCTAAATATTGTCATTGTTCTCACTTTAAATTACGCGACGTGAAAGAAAAGGTTCAAATTATCGGTAAAATATTCTAAGTCGACTATTTTCGACTTGGAAGTTTTTAGTGGAAATGTGGTATTTTTCTGATATAATTTCTTAAATTTGTGGGTAATACATTAATGTTTTGCCTACTGGACATTACAGCTAAAAGTAAGAAATTTAATCTTTAAATATATACTCATTAAGATATCAGTTGTAGATGAACTTTTTCCAACATTTTTATTGACGCTTATTTGAAAATAAGCTGCTAATCCGGACCTTCAGATCCAGGCGTAGAGTTTTCTTCTCAATACATTTCAAGATGTGTCGTTATGTTACTACAAGACAAAACGTTAATTTTAATGTTTTCAAGAACGAAGAAAGAAGGGTTACTCCGAACTTTTAGATATTTACATATCATCTCTATTACAATATATGATTAACTGGTTAATCGTAAATAATACTTTGCAGTAAAGTAAGTATATTTCAGAGCTTTAAATCATAATTTCCCTTCTAGACATATTCTATAACACCTAATATGAATATTTGATTCTCGTTACTCATTCTTGAGTTGAAGTTAATCCAGCATTACAATGATTACTGCATGGTTAAAGCATGTTTTACATAAATAAAGTATGTAATTTAATGCGCATGTCACTAAAATCTGAATTTTCAAAATTAAACACTTAATCAATTATGTAGGAAATCTAAACTCCATTTTTAACTAAACCCAACTTACCGAACGTTATTTTCTTTTTACATTATAGAACACGCATATACGTAAGCTACGCATGCTTTTGTTTCTTTTTAATTGCATTTTATTCAAGTCTCCTTTCCCGTTTGTTTCTAAACTTCACCAATACATTTTAGTTAATTATTCAAAATGTATCTCATTTTAAGATACAAGTATAAGATCTACCTAACTGTCTTGTAGCAAACTTGTATTATATTGAAAGAAAAAATAACTGCGCCAATAACAGGCCCCTAGAAAATCTGAACTAAAATAAGTCAGCTATACTTACAATATACATAATATGCATTTTATGTTATTGTAACTTATACCTCAGTTTACAAAATAAACTTACATTTAATGAAATCGGATACTTACTTAAATAGATACACCTAGATGAATAAAAATAAGAAATAAAAACATCTAATTTTCGTATATTTCGTATATTTAATTCGTTATACTCTCTATTATTTCAAAAATAGAATACTCTTTATTTTTTTACATTTTTAATCTACCGTGCGTTATTTTAAATGATAACATTGGTTTCGCCATTTTGAATATTCCATAGATTACGTCTTTTCATTAGTTTAACTCTCCCTTTTAAACGGTTAAGTATATTTCTATTTCTACAATTAAAAAAACTTTTAAAAAACCCCTACAAGCCGTTATAACAGTAATAACACAACACACTTAAAGTTTAATTGATACTTTTTATCTGCCGTGCCTTATTTTCAATGTTTGTTTTGATATCAGCATTCTTTAATTGATACATTCCTCAACAAATCCGATTTTTTTCTAGACAAAAATATTTTATAAGACTCTTTTTTATTATCATCAGCAGTTTTCAATAAGATGATTATAATCTTAAAAAAACGAAGGTTTTCAGTTAACGCCAGCTTTTCGATAAAGTTCAAAAATGTAGTGAACAAGTAATATCTTTGAAATTATGCAATCTCCATATGAAGCTCCGATATATTTCATTTTAAATAAATACATAAACCTTGATTACAAATTTCGGGAAATCGAATTGTTCTTATTTTGACACCTCTTTTAACATTTATATATGATTACAATTTCAAAACATACCACATGATGCTGTTATGGTCACTGACACCAAACCAGAAAGAAACTGCCAGTGTACATGTACCCTATCGCTAGGGTTTTACTATAAGAACCATGGTCATGAACGGGGAAATGCACTAACTAATTTCAATCGTACATTTCTCGCCTAAAACACACAGGTCGAGCATATTGAATAAGCGATAATTTATCTTCCATAGTAACAAGTCACATTGTCAAAATATTTCATATTGCTGAGATGCTCCACTTTTATATGCTTTCGTCAACGTTATTGAAAAAACTTGCGTGAACTTCCCTTATGAACAATCGGTCTAAAGTCACAGCCGTGTGCACATATTAGGCGGAATGTAAACAAACAAATCCAGAATGCAAGTAAAATCACAGTAATAGAATAAACCTCAAAATGATGAATGCAATTGATCTTAGAAATTATTGTTTTTATCTAGAAGCCATTCAATGGTATGTACACATGTGTATTGTGTATTTAATTCACGTTGCACATTTATGCTGTATATACACATTTTAGTGTGCAAGTGTAGTGAAACGACGACTTTTGTTTACAAAAATGTTATTACAAAAAGTGACTGGTTCATGTTTTCATACAAAAGTAAATTAAGTAACAAAACCCTTGCTAATCGTTATATATGTGTAAGTGCTACTTAAATGTTTCAGGTAAACAACAACATCAATTATTGAAAAGAATGATAAAACGCTTTTGTGTAACGCTTCACAGAAGAAAATATTTTGCAACTGCTTTCGTATGACAAATCAGAATAACCAAATAAATTTCATTATATCATTACAAATTTATTTGTTTCATATGGTCCAAATAAACGACAATGTTTTACATGTTCACTATTCTCCCCATAGGATCAGTTTGAAACCTGAGCAGAAATGTGGAATTTTGAATTTGTTAACGAGAGGTTAAATGTGCTAAACCCAATCCCGCTCCTTTGCACCGACTCCCGCTCCTTTGCACCGACTTCTGTTACAAAATAACATTGGTATGAGTCCATGATCAAATGTCATGGCAACAACGTGACCATTATGATATTAACTACGAATATAATGAACCTGTCACACATATCAGTATTTTTTATAACCGCGTGCCTTCTTAAATCTTTATCGGATTAAAGCAGCGGATTTCATTGATGGCAGTTGATTTTCAACTATACAACATTGTTTGATCATGCTATATCTCCTATCTCAGTAACAGTGTAATAAAGGAAGAAATACAGTGCAGCATCTGTAGGGCAACAACCTTTAGGAAATACAAAATATTGACTAATATGTAGAGGTTGTTGTTTTAGGGAGGTAAATTTGTCAGTATAAAGATTCAACATCTGAAATCTTTTTCGTAGATTCCCTAGAACTTTTGTAGATATCCTCAAAATTAAGGTGTATAAATTATCATCTTTTAAGCGTTTAGGATATTTATAATGGATACTGGTGAACCATTGGAAATAACCCAACACATCGCTTGACACAGAAATGAACAATTACATCTTGAATAACGAATTCTTAAAAGCATTTCCTATCTGCTTGAAAGTATTAAAATGTTTTATTAAATTCGTAGGTAGAGGTAACATTTATGATAAGATAACCATATGCTCTTCAGATAGTAAGTGCATATCTAATATGTACGCTACATTTACGATAAAGTATCTTGAGTGTACATGATTTAAAATAAAGCACTAAAGCTGCCACTATGGGTTAACCCGAATTACTTACACCATTTTCTCTTAGTGTATATTAGTTGTAAATAGAAATTAAATATGTTTATCTTTCAGGTCGATAATGCCCATCGAAAATAAAAAGCTGAAAATGCTCGAATAATACATTATGAACACCTGTGTAAGATTTCAAGAAAGTGTAAATCATTTATCAACCAAAAGCAACTAAACATTGCAATAAAAATGTAAATATCAAATGCCTTTTAACCGAATTAAAATCTTAAAAGAAGCCTTACATACCGACATCCAAAGTCCAAAATATATTATTTACACGTCCCGTAGAGAGGTATTGCAAAGATGAACTGATGACATTTCACTGGGACGAAACGAAATATCCGATCATGTAAGGTCTTCTGATAAAAAGTTAGGGGTGTAAAAGGTACAATTCAATAAATTATATTAAATCTAGCGGGTGCAATATAACTGATGTTTTACTGGGTTCAGTTTGATGACAGCAGGTTACATACGCACTCTATGAACTCAAGTATAATCGCATAGAAAGAAAGTGAAATAAAAATGAATTCAACAACATTTTGAAAACGTTCATTAACTTCTTTAGAAACAAGTCATAACAACTGTACCAAAATTACTTCAAAATCGAATGAAGCAGAAACTATTATCTGACACTTAAAACACTTTTGGTAAAAGGGCGATCCGTAGCAACTCGTAAAGATTTCATTTTATTTTTGAGGTTTTCCTTAATTAATTCGTAACGACACAACTTGACATTATTTAACCCACATCAACCTCTTTATTTCTGTTAAGTTGTCTAGCGTTCACAAATATCAACACATGATATATAAGTCATATACAAGCCGCACTGTCAAATATGTAGCATAAATAACAAAAAACAATTTCGAGCGTTGGTAACATGCATTACATTTTGTTTTATTGCATGGATTCCTAATCTAGTTAAAGATGTTACGTAAATATGCAAATCCTGGATAAAGAAACATCACTGGTTTAAAAAATTCCATAAATATTGTCTTCTCATGTCACTCTATGTACTAAAATATTAAGCATTGGATTTCCTTCTTCGCGTTTCGATAAAATAGACCGCTCAATCATAAATGTTATTTTGCATTTGAAGAAAATGTGTTTAAAAATATGACAAAATTAATAGTAAAATGTTGAATGATGCTGGGTACTCCTCAAGTGACTTTTGAAGACTATGGAGAAAGTATTTATACATTTGGTAATTCAGAAACGAATTATATTTTTATGTTTGGAAGATTGATATGCGTTGTGTGACATGTTTATTAGATTAGAGATCAATATAATTAAATAAAGTTAACTAACATGTTTAACTTTCTTGAATATGTATATCATATGCACACAATTCGAACAAAAATCTAACATAGAGTTTGAGGCGTACTTGAGGTGAATTATCGTCGAATGTTCATTCTCATATTTAAAGGCGCTCGCTGCAGTTTTTCCGGACGGGTCGATATTTACCCCAACACCATGTCAATTTGGTTGTGTTTCTAATCGATGTAGCTCATTGTAGAGTTGGAGCGGTCTTCTGCAGATGCCCGGAAGTGATTATCTAATGTCGCGTACAGAAAACATTCGCACATTAATGGTACTACAGTGTAACTTCTGAAAACCGAACGACCTCCGGATCAGCTTAAAAGTTCGGTTTTTAGAAGTTTCCGGAATTCAGAAGTTTTAAAGTTTGTAGGCAAAGTGGACGTGGTGCACAACAGTTATGTTTTCTTACACGTAGGATGAAGGAGATTTTTATCCTTTTTAATTTTACAATTTCATATTAATTAATTAATTAATTAATTAATTAGATAATTAATATTATTTACAAACATTAAGGATAATAAATACATAAATAACAAATATAAAAGAAACACAGAACTTAAATAATAGCATGTTATCCTTTGTTTATGCTCGTAAACCCCGGTTCACGCCCGTAAACCATAGTTTACGAACGTGAACCTATGTTTACGACCGTGAACTGGGGTTTACAATCGTGAACCTACATTTGCGGGCGTGAACTATGGTTCACGGCGTTATCCTATGTTTTCGCTCGAAAATATTGTTTAGTATTCGAAAAACCTAGTTTTACGTTCGAAAAACATAGTTTATCGATCGTTAATCCTAGTTTTTCGACCGTGAACTAGGGTTCACGTAATTATTGGACAATTAGTTTGTCATATAGTTACAACTCGATAAACACAATTTTACGAAGGTAAAACTGTAGTTCACGGCCGTAAACCTAGGTTCACGCTCGTAAATATAGGTTCACGACCGTAAACATAGGTTTACGGCCGAAATTTATAGTTGATTTCATAATCCTAGTATATCAATCGTAAACCATGGTTTACGTTCGATAAACTAGGTTTCTCGATTGAACTATGAATTTTGTTCGTTATCCTGTTTACGACCGTAAACTTGGGTTTACGAACATGAACCTAAGTTTACGAGCGTGAACTATGGTTTACGATGTTATCCCATGTTTTCGCTCGAAAAAATAGGTTAGTATTTGAAAAACCTGGTTTTACGTTTGAAAAACCTGGTTTATCGAATGTAAACCTAAGTTCACGCTCGTAAACCCAAGTTCACGTTCGTAAACATAGGTTCACGCTCGAAAATATAGGTTCAGGTCCGTAAACTATGGTTCACCGTCGTAAACATAGGTTCACGTCCGTAAACAGAGGTTCATGGCCGTAAACCTATGTTCACGCCCGAAATTCATTGTTGATTCTATAATCCTAATATATCGACCGTAAACCATGATACCATTTGATAAACTTGGTTTCTCTATTAAACTATGAGTTTCGGTCGTTATCCTATGTTTACGATCGTTATCCTATGTTTACGCTCGTAAACCCTGGTTCACGCTCGTAAACCATAGTTTACGAACGTGAACCTATGTTTACGACCGTGAACTGGGGTTTACAATCGTGAACCTACATTTACGAGCGTGAACTATGGTTCACGGCGTTATCCTATGTTTTCGCTCGAAAATATAGGTTAGTATTCGAAAAACCTAGTTTTACGTTCGGAAAACCTAGTTTATCGATCGTTTATCCTAGTTTTTCCGACCGTGAACTAGAGTTCACGTAATTATTGGACAATTGGCTTGCCATAAACGTATTCGCCAAAGTAAGATTCTAGTTTTCTCTGGTTTAAACCGGTAAAAACCAGACAAGAGGCACTAATACACTTATTTTCAATGATTGTTATTTAAAGGACAAATGTTAAACTTTCCCTGTGGTTTTATCTCAGTATTGGAAAACAAAATCGATCCGTGACATCGCTTGTCAAAATTCTGCTCCCTGATTGGCTGATGGTAGTGAACTGTTATATACTATATTGGAGTTCTACAGGTAAATATCATTCGGTTAAAGGATCTGGTAGAGTGCACATCACTGTTTATGCTGTATGAACGATTAAATTAGGTATTTCTGTTTCATTTTCGTATCAGGTAAATTAAAGAAATTAATCACATTTTGCTATAATCATTTCTATACTCATGCATAAAGCGTCAAGGCGCTCTTTAAAATCAATAGATATGTAGCGTGGAGTAAACGTAAAGCGATACGGGTCTAAACCTGTCAAGTTCATTGGAAAAGTGTTACCGCTTGTCAAAATACTGCATTCTAATTGGCTGATGAAATTGAAACGATATTTATATTCAACCCTTGGTCCGAAAAGCGCATCACTGGTACGTTGTATGAATAATTTAGTTAATTATTTATATTTTATTTCGTATCAGGTTTATTAAAAAAAATATAATCATTTCTATAATTATATTAATGCGCCCATAAATCAAATCTTGCGCTATATAAAAATCATCGTATTTGTACACTATAGCATGGTGTACGGGTTTAAGCCTGTCAAAATATTTTATAAGTATTCAGACTATGATTACTGACTGTCATTTGACGGTAAGATGCAAAAGAGAACACGTGGCTTATAACTGATTGAACAAGTTAATATTTTTTTTACATTTCTTACTGATACTATATTTAACTAATAAATCATATTGTATAAAAGTGGCTGGAGTTGAATCTTGGATGTCGTAACACTAGCTTAGTACACAAATTTGAGTGTTACGTCTAACTTGTACTAGGAAAGTCAGCTCTTCCGTGACGATAATGAATTGAAGCAACGCTAACTAGGGTCATGCCACCTCCCGATCCATAGTACTGAGTCCTTAATGTACGCGTTTTAGGTGAGGGAGAGGTTAGGTGTTTATTATTTCATCACGAGCGGGCACCTGGGTAGAACCATTGACCTTCCGTAAGCCAGCTGGATGGCTTCCTCACATGAAGAATTCAACGCCCCGAGTGAGGCTCGAACCCACATCGATGAGGGGCAAGTGATTTGAAGTCAGCGACCTTAACCACTCGGCCACGGAGGCCCCCCTACTTCAGACATAAGAACTGTCAGATTGCATACTGTTGTCATACTTCTGGATCTGCAGCTTATATATTAATATATGAAAACACTTCGCCAAAAATTGTACAGCTAATGTCTGACTTTTAGTTTTCATGATGTTCAAAGATAATTTTGTTTTTCAATTGTTACAAGAGAATTCAGATTTCAGGAACCGCCTGATTCAGTTTGGAGTTTCAACTTCAAAGTGCGGTTTTATAATGTTAAACAGTAAGAGTTTGGTGAATATCAAGATTCAATTTTCAACTTTAACTGTTTAATTTGATTAAAACGTTTATTTAACCATGCAGTAATACTGAGTTGATTTCAACATAAAAAGGAGGAGAGACTATCAAGAAATTAATTAAAGGTAACTAAACATGTACAGTAGGATCGGTTTATTTATACACTAATAATAATTTACATAAATGGAACTTCCATAAGATACACTTGTATTTTCTGTAAAAAAATACTATGTGTCATTGAATATCTGAAATTTAGGAGATAAATCTTATATTTTAGCATTGTACGAACCATGGCCATTTTCACTGTTTGCCTTGTTCTCGGTGCTTCCGAGGGATCTACTTTCCAGATTGTATTCATATGTTTTATAGCGAGAATTAAAATCTATATATGTATATGTAGAATGGACCTAGAAGATGGTTTCCAAATAAGTACAGTCAATTCAATTTGTGTAGGCAGAGGAATACTATGTGCCATTGAATATCTGAAATTTAGGATATACATTTCTTTACTTTCTGTCTTGTAGGAACCACGGCTTTAAATGTGATATAAGCTACAGTAACAAATACGGATATGTCAGTGCGTTGAGGTACGGTGTGAACGGTGGGGGTGCGGACACGGATAAGTACGGAGCAGAACGTCTTAGTAGGGGTAAAATGGTTAGAAACGGGGAACAAAAAGATACAGCACGTGCATAAGTACGAATAGAAACGGAGTACTACGTCAATCTACGTTTTAATACACCTGGCAACCTTCCCAGTGTGTGGACGGGTCTGTGGTGAACTACGCTTACGTACGGACAGCCTCGGATAACTACGTTCAGCTACGGATTAATTCGCATGACTACGTTCGCATTAACGTTTAGTAAAGGTTCGATAAGTTTCATATAAATAGGCCACGTTTTGCCAGCGTTTTCATTACAATTATCTTTAACATCATGCCAAACTACCACAAGGTACGATTCAGTACGGATATCTACGTTTAACACGTTTAACTACAGATGAATAAGTTTCAACCGAGTTGGACTGAAGTCACGCTTCAATGGCAACGGATTGCTCAAACTTTGTGCATGTCCAAAAGTTGGAGAAACTTGCACGTTTGGGATAAGTCTTGGATACGTTTAGATCAAGTGTTGGTACGGACTAATACGGATTACTACTTTGAGGTACGGCTCAGGTACGGATCGATACGGATTACTACGTTTCTATCCGTAGCTAGACGTAGCTATCCGCGCCGTATGTGTGACTAGGGTATAACTATGAAGAAACTGTATCTGTAGAAAAAGGCCCAGAATATGATTTCAGAAAAGGTACAGTCAAAAAAATGCAGTGTACAATTGGTCTGAAGTGTTTCTCTGCTTTCAAATGAGAAAGGACACTTTAAAAATTCATATGTTTAACCTTTTCCATAATCCATTCAGTACTACATATACAAAAACTGTCACATTGCATCTTACCTCTCTTCATCCGGATCTGCAGCTTATGTTTAAAGACATTTAAGGACGCTCGCTACTGTTTCGTATTTTTTTTTCTCAATAATAGAGTTTGATGAAATGTTTTGAATGAAAAGATCATGTTATGATGTATTGAAAAATAAAATAAAAATACTAGGTCACCAGCATTTTTCAATTTAATTTGCCCCTAGATATTGTGCTATTTTAAACAATTTTCAAAATTTCTGTAATCCTAAAATATATTTCAGTAAAGTACGATAGTCTGCATACATTTAATTATTTAAGCATTTTTATAACGGAAAACAATATATCTATTTGAAACATGCTCAGAGAAATCAACAGAACATGATTTTGTAAAGAAAGGAACACATGTTCAGCAGACTCAAGGGCTATTTTTGCATATTTTGGTCAGTTTTAAGTCTTTTGTTATGTCTACCTAATCTAAAATAAAAAGAAAATTGATAGGTTACCATATTAGATTTCGCTTAAATCAAATTACAACGAGGTGGGGTGTGGCGGGAATTTATACACCGCAGGTTGGTACGAAATACTCTTTCAGTGTTTGAGCAAATGACTTAGAAATATATATATAATAAGTTGATTTTAAGGTGTTTCTGAAGCATTTTGATGGCAAAGAACGATGAATGTTTCCGCCCTTTTTTAGCAAAACCTATAGTTTACGAATGTATGGTACGGGTACGGTACGGGATTAGAAACAGCTGTGACACAATGCAGAGTTTGAGCGCTGGTATCAATAACAGACTCCAATATATGTCGGATTGAAGCAATTTGAACTAAGAGTACTGTGTAGCAATGTATATATTTTGTAATCATGGTGATACTTACCCTATACTTTAGTCAGTATATTATACATTTTTTACATAAAATGCATGCGAACATACAATAATTTGCGAATTTTTTGCAGTACGCGACATTAGATAATCACTTCCGACCGCACCAACACTGCAGTGAGCTACATCGAAACCAAATTTGCACGGTGTTGGGGTGTTTGGGTAAATATCGACCCGTCCGAAAAACTGTAGCGAGTGCCTTTAAAAGAAGAAACCTGACATTGGCTTGAATGTCTAAAAAAATAAAATAAAATCATTACAGGTAAACGTATATAAAAGAAATCGCCTCTTGTTAATTTGAAGTGCCGTGAAATGTACTTGAATAACATAAACGCATTATTTGAAATATACCGTTTAATTTTAAATGAGATACTATCATTTTAAAGTTTTTTTTTTCTTTATTCTTCAAACAGTGCAGCTAATGTGCTTTATTGTAAGAACAATAAGCCAGAGGTTGAACTACGATTTGAAATGCGATAAGAATAGGTCTATGCAAATGGATCTGTTAGTCCGGTTCAGCAGCTGTTTAAAGTAAAATCTTGAAATGAATTTGGTTGCTAACATGCACAAAGAACATAATTTTAAGAAAGGTACACATTGTACTTTTTTCTCATTTATTAAGTTATAAATATTTATAAGGATGGACCCTACAGATGTCACATCAAACTGTTTTGCTATACATATCTACATCCGTATATGCAGGTAACAACCAAAGATACACGAGTAAACTTTTTAGATACTCTCTTACTTTTGAAATATTCTCCTTTAAAATGTGTACTTTTCATTGAACTTTATTTTATGAAATGCAGAACCTGTCTAATCTGAACATGTTCGGACCAGAAAAAAGTTCGGATTAGAGGGGTTTTCGGATTAGAAGGGTTTCTATTTTAGAAAGAAAAATCATGACGTGTAAATTTATCTTTTTGTGTACAAAAATGATCAAATTATAAGCACCATGTAAATTGCTTTAGTGTCATGTAAATTTAATGTTAATTCAACTTCTCAATATCACTGGTAAACATTTTTTCACCACTCCTACATTCCCAGAAAGTAGCTAAAAGGAGAACATTTTACTTGACCAGTTATTGTAATGATCCTATTTAGTTCCACTTTCAGTGTTTAAATGAACAAATTTCACAGAATTTTTTGAGGAAGGTACGGATTAACTATTCGAATCTGCTTCTTTCACACCTGTGCTCATTGCATGGATCTGCAAAGCAAAACTCTGACATTACTTTTGATTTCTAGTGTTAGGGCCTATTGATGTTATAAAGAGTAATAGCTAAAATTGTAAACAGACTGAAAAATGTCCAAAATGAGCATGATTTACATCAGATACATTGACTAAGATTCAAATTAGAAAGTTAAATTTTAATTTAATTTGATAATAAAAAAGTTTGTTCGGTTTACGGAGTAGAGAGGTTTTGGATTACATAGGTGTTTTTACAATAGAGAATTAATAAGAAAAATGGGACCATATAATTCGTTCAGTTTAGAAAGGTTTTCGGAGAAGAGGGGTTCAGATTAGGGATGTTCCACTGTAGCAGGAATTGCACTGAGGCATTTGGGCTCTTACCTTTAAAGTGGAATATGCAGCGGAATCTGTTTTGTTAAATGAATAACATGTTTGCAAATATTTCTTTTCCAATATATTGTATTCCATGTTATTCAAACGTATATAACCTTGCAGACGTCCAAAATTGATTTCAATATGGAAAGGATCAATGAAGATCCAAACAAATGAATCAATGAATATTTGCATAATGACTTAAAGTTTGATTTAAATGCGATACACTAATTCAAATTTGCTTAAATCATTTACAGTATCAGTTATATTAATCATTATCTTACATATAGACTAGTATTTATGATTTTGGATGTAGAATACATTGTTTCCAGGGTAAATTTATATTAGTTAAGCCGTGGTAATGTATTGTGTTTCGTGTGATTCAATGTCGTAGCTGCTACAATCTCAAGTTCGTTTATCTCTGTTCCTTTAAGTACAATTTTATCCAGGTTTGAAATGGACTAAAAATTCTGATTTTTGACACGTTTCAGTGTATTTCGGTTTCAGGATTCCGTAGAAGACCGAGTGGTTGATAATTTTACAAATATGCGCGCTAGCGTTCTAATTTAAGCTTAAAATGTATATGTTACGGGGCTCATGTTTCCATGGTTACGCATTTCCTTTCATTTTTAAAGCAGTCTTTATGATAACAGGTTGTTTCAACGGTTTCAGTACCATTCTGTTAATGACCAACATGGAATACTAGGGTAGTATCATCAACAGAATGCCAAGCACTTTTCATGGCACACTATTAATCTAACTGTTTAATGTAACAATGACAACAGAGATGTTTAAATTATCTTATATCTTGTTTTTATTGTAATTATTCAGAAAAAAATGTAAGAAAGTATTTGTCTTGTTTAATATAGCTTCAAAACATTTCATTTCTACAGTTAGTAACTTTTTGTGTCATTTGCACTGCATTTGTTTTAAACTTCAAAGATTAAATACTTACATCAGTATCCCCCGTCTGACATGTTAATGGAAAACCATTGTGCTTGCAATTATTATTCTCATATATAGTGTTGAAATACAGATAAAAGTTGAAGCTGTGTTTCTTAAATAGACTAGTGTCAACGCCTGTCAATTTTACAGTTAGACATATAAGTTATGGGACTCTTTAACATAAGTTTAATTTAAGAAATTTCTACGGCAGTCTAAGTAATTTTAAAGCATTGTATAAGTACCAACTTACCAATATAAATGGAAAAATAAGTTTTAGAAATCAGACTGTCCAGTCTCCACGTGTACATATGACCAGGAATATTAGTTGCACATCAAAAAATATCCTATTAAGATTCACTGACTGGATTTAGTGAATAATGATTAATGATAAATGTTAATAAAAATATCTGAACACGAGTTTCTTTGACTGTTTTTTGAAGAGGATGCAGACTTATCAATTGTTATACATGTTTTACTACTACAATTTAGCTCAGTCAGTAATCTGTAAGCCAGGGGACCTGGGTGAGATTAATATACTGTAGACTTTTAAGAAATATATAAAATAAAACCGACACACTCGGTTAACATGGCAATCTTTTCATATACAAGTAATGGTACTCATTAGTGGAAAATGAAACATTTCCTCCAGATATTATTTATGACATGACAATTATTGTGTTGATTTGACGTCACTAAAGTGCACGCTTTTTTTAAAAAAACAAGGTTTTCCCTAGAAATGTCAAGCCCGTGCACGTTGAATATTATGACCTGATTTTCTGGTCCTTGGGACCATGGAGTCCATTCAACATATGTGTAATAGAGTTCCGCTTAAGCCGGTGCTAGGGGGCATGAGAGGTGTTGCACATTTCATTACCTCTCATGAACAGACTCAATCAAACCGAGTCTGCTATTATTCTTCTTGGCTGCATTCTTTGCTTCCAAAGGATCTTTTCACAGATTTTATTTTATTGTCTTCCTAATGACAATAAAAAATACAGGCACCAATATATGTATTCAGAAAGATGTACCACTAGATACTTGCTGTATGTTCTTGGATAAACACGTCCTCCCTCTGTTGAACAAAATCGTTATGAACAAATTTAAACGATAGTACGTTTTATAAATACAGCAACTTCCTTCAAAAATTGCTTTACAGCGTCGAAAACGATCATTGTGCTATATCGACGATGATATTAACAATAATCTATACCAGAATATCGCAAAAAACGTTTACCCTGCGCCAAACATTGTATTCTATAAGGTATAATTTAAACTTAAAAAAAATCCACTAAACAATAATTAAGACATCGTAGTTCGAAAGTATGACATGGTAAAGATTTACAATTACAATCCATATAGAAATTGTTTCGCAATGTTTTCAAAGAAATGTGGCTATGAAATTTATTGCCAAAATTAGAGATAAACATTCAATTTCACTGGTTCCCCTTAAAATGGCAACTTTTCAAGATTTCAAATCAAAATAATAAAGTGCAACTATTACATGATGAAAATTAGGTGATTCTACCGTATAATGTATAAATCCTGCGACAAACACACCATCCTGCCCGAACATATTCGGTTACGTAGTATGCTGTAGGAAAAATGTTATTCCATCCATAATGATATTAAAAACCTGAAATAATTATTATGCTTCAATCGGTCAAACGAGTGAGTGAATATTTTTGTCAATATATGTTTATGTATTTGTTTACATAGGTTACAGTTAGGTCTATTGCACTTATAAACTCTGTTGTTTCTTTATATATTGAATTCAGAAAATTTTGCTCTTGTTAATAGTTTCTTCATATGTGGTGGCTTTTTATGTGCTTTGAGTGGCATGAATGAATGTTTAGGTATTGTTTAGTATTAGTATCTTTGAAATATATATCTGTACTAATGTCAGTGTCGTTTTTGATGACCAGTATGTCAAGAAATGGTAATGTTTGGTTACTTGAATCTATAGTAAAACTAATATCTTCATAAAGATCATTTAAAACTCTATGAAATCGTTTAAGTTCCTCTTTTGTTTTTATTCCAGAATATGAAGCAATCATCAAGGTATCTTTTCCAGTTTTCTCGTATATAATGTACAAATTCTAAGTCATAGATCTGATCTAATTTAGTATACAAATTTTCTTCTAAAAATGTTAAAACTAAAGTAGCATAGGTTGGTGCAGACTTTGTGCCCATAGCCGTACGCTTAATTTGATTGTAAAAAGTTATTGTTTTCAAGTATAGTTTTAATTGCTTCAAATATAAACTTTTTTTGTGAATTTTGTGGAACGTTTGCTTTTATACCTAATGTGTGTGAAATATTTGTGTAGAGTGCTGTAACATCAAACGAGACTAATAATGTACTTTGATCAACTTTCTTTGGAATCAGGGTGCATGTACCACGTGACTTTTTCGCTAATCTGTGGTGCCAAAAACATGGCTGATTCCACAATAAAGGTATCAATTTCTTAAATATCTTTTCAGCAACCTGTTCAAATAAAAGGAAACATAGATGAGTGCCCTCTCATATGAAAATCCAACACTCGGCTACAAGTTTTCTGTCTCAAAGTCCGTTCGTTTTCTCTAAAAGTGCAATCCGCCATGTTTTGGCACCCCAGATTAGCGAAAAAGTCACATGGTACATGCACCCTGGGAATATAGTTTATGAAATCTAGGTCACCTCTTACATATCTTTTTACTTTAAAAATGAATGGTTTTAGCAGAATATCGATTAAGTTATTGAGCCGCTGTGTTTCACAAGCTTGACCTGCTACAATAGGTCTAAATTTTAAATCTAATAGATTAAATAATTCTAATTATTCCCCTCTCGTTTCCCTACATTTGTCATTTACTAGCTTACTTTTGTGAAGCTTAGGTAGGCCGTAAAAGTAACTAGATTTATATTCAAAGTCCAGTAAGTAGTTTATTTCTTCTTTGGTCATGACATTACTATTTGAAGTGATAAGCTTTTATTTTATCTTTTTCATTGTATCCTGTATGTATATATTAGTCGTTACTTTATAGAATGAATCATCATTCAACATTTCTAAGATCTTATGTTTATAAAAATCTATTAGTACACGTCGACTTGTGGGAATATGGGCCGCCGTGAGAAAAATATTGAGAAATATAGAGACCTATACCACATTGTAGATTGAAGTGAGTTAAAGTTATTTCCCATGTATCTCTTTCCAGACATGCGACTGGAGAAAGTTATGACTTCATAAATATGGCGGCTAAAGAGAAAATAAGAAAGGCAGACAATGTATGACTGCTGAATAATTACAGGTGACAACGTCTTTGAAAACTAGATTATGATTGTAAAACTGATATATTTAGTGAAGGTTATGCTTATTCTAGCAGATAAAACACTTTTATGAAAAATAAGATGGAATCAACTATGCATAAACTGAAAAATATCCATCAATACTTGAAAATGACTAAATAACGGTATTAAGTTTGCAAGTTTCTGTTAAATGGCACAGTGTGCTCGATTAAAAATAGAAATTGTCTAATACTCTATCACTTCCATAGTCAAATAACATAATTATATATATCTATATACCCTTGTTATCTGTATGAGTGTGTCAGATCGGCTTAACGCCCCGACAATGTGGTCAGAACTCAAAATCAATAGAAAAAACATCTGTTACATAATGCAATCTTAATAATGTTGTTTCTAATGATATAACAGCTTTAAAACGTAAACTATTTTATAGTGCAGATTCTCCTATTAAAATTAATAAATCCAATTAATACATACTTCCCCGTAAACAAGAGTTAAAGAAATATACGAAAGGAATCATCAGAAGATTTCTCTATGTACATTTTAGTTCAGTATACTAGATGGTCTATGATGTCATCGTCGTTTAACGCCTACAGTGTATTTACGTTTTACATAAAGAAAATTATAGTAGTTAAACCTACACCTTGAGTCCTTCTAATGAACAGGATTTGGCCTCTAATCACATCCTGAAGTTTGTATTTTCGAAGTTCGCATAGATGATCAGCAAGATTATGATGGATTCCTTAATTGCATATTCAATCACATTAAGCTCGTTTCATAGATAATTTAACCCTTTTACATCTACCAATACTAATTTATTTTATCGTTACGGTATAACTTCATGCCTAACTGATATTTTACCCCGCGTGAAACGGTATTGCGACAAAGTATATGCAAACTCTGAAAAAAGAACATTCCTTGAAAAATTGAAATCCAACAATTACAAGGTGTGCTGTTAATTGTTTCATATGATTTCTTTACTCTTTATACCTATTTACCTAATAGTATAATGAATGACAAAGAAACTGCTTAGATTAAACGCATTTTTATGTATTTAATTTCAGTTAAGCCTTTTCCCTTTTTCATATTGATATTTGTGCATGTGACCATGTGAAGCAGTTTGTCAAACTCTCTCCTTATTCAACAGCATTGATGTCCGGTTAGGGAATGCAGTTTTCCGAGATATAATAAGTAATCCGTGAGTACCATTTCTGCCTACCTTTTCGCAGATATTTTTCGTATGATTTGGAAAACGTTATACACAGTCAGCTGTGGTTACTATATCAACAATAATTCACGTGTTCTTGATGATGTTTTCAAATACGGACAATCAGTTGTTGCTTGAATAGTTGACATTTTTATGCCAGGGATGTACAGTTATTAAATGTAAACTACAATACTGCATCGATTGGGACTGACATATTTGAAATTTGATTTTTAAGTACACTGATTTACCCAAGCTTTATTCTATTTAGATGAGTGGGGATGTTCCCCATACACTTTTTTGAAATATATCAGACCAGGTAGGTATCTGTTACCAGATGCGTGGTTTATCTCACAATAGCTGTAGGTCATGTTGTCTGTCGGTTATATGCGACGTTTAATAAATACCTTTTCCTTTACCTTTATGTAATCACCATATCTTTGCAAGAGTGTCTTTCAAGAATTCAATGAACGTTATCAATTTGTCCTTTTGCAGAAATACCGCTATTATCAACTGCGAGAATATTCTAATGTCAGTATCGTAATTCAGTGTGTGTTTTATACGTTTAATAGCAATTTGAAACACTTCCGTTACTAAGTGTGTCAAAACAATAGTTATTTATCAAATTCAATGGAAATTGTCCCAAATGTATTTGGTAAAATGATGAAATGTTTTATCTTATGCGGTTGTGACCCACTTATTTTGAGATATATCGCATATTTCGTGTTTAGTCCTTCGTCAGCTGGATGCTAGATTTTTCTATTTGATCGTGTTTGACGAAAGAGGTGGACGATGCCATGATAGTTCTTAAAGCCCATTAATACTGAGCTGCTTTGATATGTTTTTGCTTTCCTGAATCATAGGATCCTTAATAATAGTCTGCTGTTGTTCTGCTTTCTGCAACGGCATGGAGAACATGAGCAAATGGTTTGTTAAAAGCTTCAAGAATATCCCTTGAAATATAGAACTCATCTAATCAAAATAATAGAAGGCTCGGTTGACTAAGATTGTTCATGAGAGATTTAGAAAGGTAAAATACCCTTACGCCCTTTAGCACGGTTTAAGCGGAATTATGTTGTGATGATACTAAATGAACTCCATAAAACTAAAGGACCAGAGGTTTTTCATGTAGATATTTACCCAATCATTTTTGTTTTTCACATAACGTGCCTTTAGTTTCCCTTTCATGAATAAGACATTCAGCAGTTGACGGCTTACTTATATGTATACTGTTCTATCACATTGGAATATGGTTGGGATATAGAGTCTGGGCATTGTTGCCAAAATACTGTTTTAAGCACACCAGCGTTGTTTTACAACTGACCGTTCCAAGGTGTTGCCGCACTTCGTTCTTTCCTTTATTTTACGTTTTGAGCTTTCTGTCTATATGCTTTACTTTGTTCATGTATTTATCATGTTCTAAACTATACATGCATTGCTGCAGTGTAACGGTTCAAAGAGGCGTTGCAGAGTATATCACATATCGGATCTTTTGAGAAATACTTTCAGTTGCAGAAATGGAATGGTGAAATGACTACCCCATGCCCCTGATGCCCTTCCTGCTGCAATTAGCTGAACGTAATTGCGGAAGGTCCATATTAAACTCAGAACGTTTTAAATGCAGGAGAAATGAATAATACTGTTTGTAGATAGCTTTGTTATCGCAGGACTGAATACGTAAGTAGAACACTTTCAATGTTGATGTCAAGCCTTAATGAATATAATTAACCAGTAATTCAGAATAATTAAGAAGACTATCATGATTTTAACACTTGCATTAATTGAAAACGATCTGTTAAACTTCTGCTGGCTTAATCGTCTTGTTCATGCTTAAATCTAATCAAAATGAACTTGCAAACAATGTATGTAATTTGCACATTATCTTATAAGAGCATAGACAACTATTTGTGCTGACATTGATTTTTACTGCATTCAAATTCCTTTCCTTCTAGGTACTTATTAAAAGCAGATATTGGTAACATATATTCCCTTATTATATGTTATATTTCTTGTAACTTTCGGAAATTAACTTATTTCAAATTCAACACCATAAGAACAGTCGAAAATAGTTAATATCAAGAGGTAGAAGCGGCGTGTAAAAATCCATTGTAAATTAAGTGGGTGGGGTACAAATTAAACAGTTAAAATAAATTGAATATATTGTTTCCTGAGAAAGTGTAAATATACATATTTGAAATGTCTCATTGGCTTGTTTAATGACATGATATTCGATATTATAAGCAATTTTACTGATTTTTTCAGAAATTATTCAGCAGTTTTATTTTCGTAATCAGTCGCCATATTGATGACGTCATTTCCGGATCCAGTCGTGGTCCCCATAAAAGATACACACATATTGTTTTTGTCTTAGACCAAGGAATAATTTGGTATATGTGGCTATATTTCTCAACTATTTTCGAGCGGGATTACAAATGGCCATGTTCATAATTACTATGCCACCGCCTTTATCAGCCTCTTTCATAATTATTATTATCATCTGCTAATGACTTTCATGCTTTACGTTCTTTTAAAGAGATATTATGATGTACATAATTAGATTTGTCGTTTGAAATTAAAGAATTATCTGTAGAGATATATTTGAAGAAACTATTAACAAGAGCAAAATTTTCTGAATTCAATATACAAAGAAACAACAGAGTTTATAGGAGTAATAGACCTAACTGTAACCTATGTAAACAAATAGAACAATCTAATTCATTTATCTTTAATGGACAAATATTTTACGTGAATGAAAACATGTCCTGTGATGTGAAAAATATAATTTATGTTATGACATGTAATGGCTGCCATGAATATTACATATGTCAAACCGGAGACAAATTAAGAACTAGAAGAACAATTCATCCTCAACAAATTAGAGACCCATCGATAAGACAATTACCTGTAAGTAGCCATATAGACATTTGTTGTACAACAGAGTCAAAATGTACTATATTCCCATTTTATAAAATGAAAACTTAACAGTTTTATCAGCTAGATTAACAAAAGAAAAAGATAAGTCTTTGACATCACTTACGTTAAAATAGTGACGTAATTTTGAAAGTAATGGTTGCACGCATTTTCAGAAATGGTGACGTCAGATAAGTTCGCGGCGCAGAAACTATTAAAAAATATTGTGTAGATCGCGGTATGACTCATTCCAAAACAAAACGAGAAATGGAAAATACTGGAAGTCAGGTAAATGTTAGCAGGACCCTTGTCTTTACGCAGGACAAACGGTTTAAGGAAGGTTGGGCGAGTGATTCAAAGAGAGGGCGACATAATACTTTAATACTTTCTGCGCCGCGAACTTATCTGGCGTCGCCATTTCTAAAAGTGTGTGCAACCATTACTTTCAAAGTTACGTCACTATTTTAACGTAAGTGATGTCAAAGACTTGAAACGCAACATAATTACGCGACACACGTTGCTGTTAAGGACGATATAAATTTTAATCCAGTGAGATGTATATCGGGTAAGTTTCTTCTTTCTGAATTAGGAAATCTAAACGTGCGCCGACTAGTACTGACTGCCGTCCATTATTTGAAAAATATCAAATAATATGACAGATATTTAATTTTAAACTCTATAGTCCTGTCGAGTAAACATTGAAATAACATCAGTTAAAATAATTATTTGAAGCGCCACTTATTTTCGAAATGATAAAAAAGTTCACGATTTTCTGAGACAGCCCTCGTATATATATTTGCTCATTTATAATGTCTTTCCCGCACAACTTTTATATTTTCGTTACTGTTTCCTTATTTCATTTTTTTTTTATTTTCTTTAAATATTTTGTAGGCGGTCCTAGATCCGATACCAATCAAAACTGAGTAATTGACCCGCGAAATTAAAATACAAATGTATACAAATTTGGTGTTTTCCAAAATGCAGTCTTAATTTCATTACTACAAGGAAATGCTTACTAAAATTGAGAACATTAGCTGTGGTTTCAAATGTTTCAGTCAACATTTGTAGAGAGAGTCATGACAGAGAATGAAGCAACAGATATTCTTTTCAACTTTGGGATTCATAGTTTATCATTTGGAACTATTTGTAGATATGCACCCGAACCTGTCAATGGAAATTAAAACACACAATGTGTTTCTCAATTTTAACTTTGCATTAAGTTAATAATTTGTCAAATAATCATTTGTAGTTGTTTTTTATTTCTGGATTTTTAATATACCAATCATTGTAAATAAATTTAGAATCATGTTGTAATATATAAAACTATTAAAGTAAAAGCGTATATACATATATAGTGTAAAAATTCAAATGCAAATATTAAAAAAGTGGTGAATAAAAATCAAATAAGGTTCAGATTTTATGATATATACCTATTTGTTTCAAAAACTGCAAAATTTTGTCGGCTGAAATTTGCTCGAACAGCTCTTTTAGAGATTCAACATTATAGTATGAATTGCGTTGTGAATCGAAGTCTATACAGTCTATTAAAATATGTTTAATAGTAAGTGGTGTTTGACATGGTATACATTCAGGTTGATCTTCATTGTTCAGCAGATACGAATGAGTCAACCGAGTATGACATATTCGACAACGAGAAAGAACAACTTCTTCCCTGCGAACAGATCTATTTCCTTGGTGCCATTCACCTAAAGTAGGTTTAATTTCACGAAGTTTATTGAACGAAGCATTGATCCATGAGGACTGCCATTTAGTTAAAATGTATTTGTTGATATTTGACCTAAAATCGGTATATGGTAATTTCAATTTAGATTCATTTAATGAAAGTGATTTCTTTGTTGCAGTATCAGCATCTTCATTTCCATAAATACCAACATGACTAGGAATTCAACAGAATATGATGGATTTTTTAAAAGATAGTTCATGAACCCTGAGAAGAATGTTTTGAATGAGAGGATTTTCTGTATTACGGTTGTGTATTGATTGTAATGCAGAAAGTGAGTCGGAAAAGATGATAAACTTTTCTTCATTATATTCTGAAATAAAATTAAGGGCCAAATCAATAGCTTTTGCTTCTGCTGAAAAAATAGTAGCGTTATTTGGCAAACGTAATCTTGATTGATGTAGATGGCTAACGGCGGCACATCCAACCTTTGAATCATCTTTTGAACAATCTGTATAAATTGGAAAATGATCTTTGTAAGTCGACTTGATTTCGTTATTTTTAGACTTGAATATTTCTGGGTTTTTTTCAGACTTTTTCAAGACGGTTTTCATATCAAAAAGAACTGTTGGAGAATTTAGAGTACATGGTGGTGTATTCAGAACTAAATTTTCTTTCACATCATCAAATTCAAAATCAGTTTCCGTCATAGAATTATTAATGCGAAATCCAAAAGGTTTAATTTGTTTAGGTTTTCTGTCATACGAATCGTGGTACTTGGGTTTAAATATGATTTTATGAGCAGGATTAGATTTGTTGGCAGCTACCCTCAGAGCATATTGCAATAACAGTTTTTCACGTCTCTTGAAGTTTTAGGAATGGACTTGTCAGCAATATCGGACAGAAGAACTGAAAACCGATCAATAGGATCATAAAAATTAGTAAAATTCTCCAAAGTCAAATCATTTTTACATAGCGTTTCAAATTGCTTCCAGTCAGCTTTATTAAATTTGAAATATGAAGGGTGGTTTGATGGCAGATTAGAAGTATTTGAAATAATAATTGGAAAATGGTCACTACCATGCAAATCATCCAGTACTTTCCATTCAAATCAAGAAAGATGTTCGGTTGACAAATTGTCAAATCAAGCGAAGAAAAGTTACCTGTTGCAGGATGAAGATAAGTTTTGGATTTATTATTTAATAAACAGAGGGCATTTCTTTCAATAAAAATTTCAATAATTTGACCTCTAGTGTTGCTGTCAGAACAGCCCCAAATTTCATGATGACCATTAAAATCTCCCATAAGTAAAAGTGGTTGTGGTTACTGTTTAATAAGATCATCAAGATCTTCAAGATTTAGTTTAAATTTGGGAGGTATGTAAATCGAACTGATAGTAATTGGTCGATGTAATGTTACGTTTATTGCAACTGATAGAATACTTGTTTTTAGAACAATTTGTCTGTGCTGACATGCATTATTAATAATAATAGATGTACCACCAGAAGCTCTATCAGTGTTAGTATTTATGAAGTTATACACTGAATAATTTTTGAAAGCTATTTTGTCCGATTCCTTTAAAAATGTTTCACTAAGGCACATAAGTGAAGGATTATATTTTGATAAGAGAAGGAGAATTGCATTATAATTTGCTTTAAGTCCACGGCAATTCCACTGGATACTTTTACTTTCCATTTACACTGGTAAACAAAAATTAAACGACTGGAAATTTAAAGTATTAGTGTTGCATTGATTCAGGAGGTGGGAACCTTTTGATCTTCCCCTCCTTTGTGCTGGTTAAACTGTGCGGAGCAGATAATGGCGGATCGTCATCATCCTCCCCCGTCAACCGGTTCATATCAAGAGGGAACCGGTTATGGGTTTGAATGGGATCGTTTGATCCCTTTCCAAACCCATCAGTTTTCAAGTCAATTTTTTGTTTGGGTGTTTGACTCACCCCACGTTGATTAGAATTTGATGTAACATTTTGCTTTGACGATTGCGAATTTGTGTAGTTGGGAACATTTTGTACAGCTGGTGGCAGCCTTGGTTTAGCAGCTGCATTTTGAACTGCTGGTGTCTGAACAGGTTTTGCTGGTAGTTTTGGCTTTTCGTTTTGAGCATTTGGAATAG
The DNA here is from genome assembly GCF_021730395.1 of Mercenaria mercenaria. Taxonomy (NCBI): domain Eukaryota; kingdom Metazoa; phylum Mollusca; class Bivalvia; order Venerida; family Veneridae; genus Mercenaria; species Mercenaria mercenaria. The sequence continues at coordinate 65,765,724 of NC_069368.1, read as the reverse complement.
GCACGGAATCAGTTTGCGTAGACGCATCAATATATTGAGTAGATTTGTTTGAGTTAGATTTTGTTATGGAAGAATATGTTGCTGTCAGTGATGGAGATACGAATTTAGCATTGGCAATTTGTCTAGCTTCAGGAAATCCAATGCCCTGTGTGAATTTGACATGGAGAACTTCCTTTTCGATCTTCGAGACTCGGCTGAATTGGGCTCGCCGCAATTCACACAATGCAATGGATATCTGCAGGTGTCATGTTCATTAGAATGACCATTTTGGCAGCACTTTGGGCAAATGTGATCAGCTTTACAGTTGTTTTCATTGTGGCCAAACTTGAAACAATTATAACATTGAAAAGGATTTGGAATGTAAGTTGAAACTTTTGTACGAAGATAGCCGATGTTGATAACAGAAGGAAGAAATGGAACGCCAAATGTTAGGATGATAGTGTTCGTTTGGATTTCTTTGCCTAGTTTCTTTATTTTGATGCGTCTTGCAGCAGTGACATGTTGCGCAGCAAGTTCTCGCACAATTTCCGTCTCCGATACTCCTGCAAGATCAGGACAACGAATGATCCCCCTCGAGGAGTTCAGAGAACGGTGTGGGATACACTTGCATGGCACCTCAACATCCAGGACCCTCTTCTCCGGCTTACGGGCCGCCACCCACGGCAAACAGGTGGCTCCATTTTCGGGGGAGTCGTACCCCTCTGCATGGAGATACAGCCGGCATTTTCTATCCCCCCGCCGGCAAGGGGCATAAGTGTGAGTTGATTTCTACTCTAATTTTATCAGTACAGAACGCAGAATCAAGAATAAGTTAAATAACGGAAGCCTAACGTTGAGGACATTTGTGTGAAGCGGGTTTTTGTACAGAAAATTTAAGTATCGGATGCATTACTTACACAGTAGTGAAATCTCAGATAGAAGAAGTTCTCAGTTACAATATAACTAAGGCAAAATTATTGATAAAATATACCTACTTATGATTTGAAACTAAGCTAAACAAACTATATTGAAAATTATCATATGTGTTCCGGTGTCCACAACTTGGTTAAAGTGTGCATGCACTTTCATTTTATGCCTGTTATTACTTAACGGATTGGCTTTGCCCACGTAATATGACTTATGGGCCATAACTTTAGTTTCAACATTTTATTCACATTTTTGATTGATGTTTTGATTTACTTTCATTTATTACTTAATCGATTTGATTCAAACAGATGTTCTACATCATCAATGGTAATTTTAGCTCGACTTTCTTTAGCAACTGGTTATGCTATTGTACTCGCCCATTGGTAAGCATTTCATTTTGGTTAAGTTGTTGTATGTAAGCTAGTATCGTAGCGATCACTTGTGGAATTAATTTTAAACTTCTTTCGGTATAGGTATTTACTGTAATGAAGTTACTTCCGCTGCACAGGTGAAATAACTTTGTTAAGTTCTAGTTTGTATGAGAACTGTTATCCTAATACATACTAATGGGAATGAATTTAAATTTTACAAACGTATGCCATTCGTATTACTTAGAAATGTTCGTTGAAGGTTTTTGCATGATAGCTTGTATTTCTGTACCAACAAACTGGAATAGATTGAAACTTGTACATTTTGGTGAGACACTTATTGGAATGGATTGAAACTTGTTTATTTTGATGAGCTGACATACACTGCACAGACTCATTAGGCCTGTTTTTCATGTTTACGAAATGTTGACTCCATTTGGTTTCAGTATTCATTCAGTTAACTTTATTGACACGACTGTTTAATAGTCGAGCGTTGCTGTCCTTTGGCATATCTTGTTTTTACTGGATGTAAATGATTGGGTCACCTATGCTCACTAACTCCCGTTGCTTATTTGAATTAATTGTCAGAACCATCTGTTTATAAAAAGATTTATTTTCCCTTAAACATGCCGCTTTCCCATATCCAGCATCAAAATAGTCTAGCTCAATGTTTCCTTTGAATTGTGAACTGTACTTACTTGTGTATATCCCTGCTTGATGATATGTTCACTGATAAGTCCAAGTATTGTTCTTCCTTAAGCATTAATGAGGTATTTTTTCTTTATTTGCAAAAAAAAAACAAATGTTATCAAAAAATGTCACACCTACAGGACGAACGTCATGTCTGATATTGTCTTGACTGTGATTGTGACATGCACGGAACACTATTAATCTCGCCAGAGCACAAGAAAATTTAGGTGAACTACTGTAATGACACTGTGTTCACCTATATTTCAAGAATGATTGATTGTGGTCAGTAAGTGCCATCTAATATTTTTAGTGTCAGCACATCCGAAAACATGTCGGAGTAACATTAAAACTGAAAACAATTTCTGATAATTGTATACTGTCAGGACCTAAGGCTTTCAAATATTGGCCTGTGACTTTTAAAGACTCTTCTCATTTTAATGGCCTTGAGGTCTAGCCTATCAACTTATATATAAAATATTTCCTCAATCAAGAATGATACGCTGAATGAAACATTTCAAGTATAAAAGTAAGCTCATGTACACAAGCATTTCACTTACTCTTCTTACTCTTTCTTCTTTATGACAGACGTTATGTTTAAAATATTCTATTGAATAATTTGTAGTTCTATTGTTTTAACAAACATAATCTTATAGCTAAAATATATATGGAAAACAAGTACACACCAATACTGTAAACAAGCATTATTTATTATATGTGTTTTGGAATATGTCTTGGTCACATACCGAAAAACAAATCAATTGATAAGCGTAAAGGTCAACCAGACTCGGATATTGGAACCTTTGGACAAGATTCGAAGAAAGTTTGACAAACTCTATAATACTTGTGTGTCTTTACTAACACTCAATTCTTTAAAGTGTATGTAGTTAACGCCCATCCTAAGAGCTAAGTAACATTTACAGGTAAAACAAAAACGTCTTTTTTGGCAAACAAGATGACATTCGGAGATAGTCATCAAGAAATATATAGGGATTTTATATTAGATAAGAAAATGTAATCGGCATTATTATCAAAATCATTACCTTAAAATAGTAGATGCTGTTTCTAACTTCAAACATTACGAAAAGGAACCCTTTTATGCGATAAAAACGTGCTGACCGTTCAAAGGCGGTGCCCCACTGTGTTTACACTTGCTAGTTTTTTTTTCCTCGTCTGTTTGCATTGAAATTGTGTGATAATCGTGTGTGTTTTGATCGTGTGAACGGCTTCGAGCTGTGAGTTGCAGTTTAGGGACATTGTGTTTAGAACTAGGTGCTCCCTGCTGAATATTTTTATTTGTATTAAAAAGTATACACTCCTTATTTTAGACTAAATCGCGAGTAGTAAAATTGTAAAACTCAAGCAAATGTCCACGATGACATATGCTATGGATAAAATAAGACGTTTTCATACTCATTTATTAGAATTATTTAAACACATTTAAGAGTTTTCCTTGAAACTTAGATAAAAATACAAACTTATATTCTATAAATATATTTCATTTTTTTCGTTTACTTAATCGGTGTACAAATGTTTATATTTATACTAATTGTGTAAAAGAATCGAAACATTTCATTGCTAAATAAAATTTCTTGATATTAAACTAAACCATTGCTGTACTGGTTTATGGGACAATAATATTTAATTATTTAGTGTAAATAGCCTGCAATTTTAATTTAACAACCAGAAGTGTACTTTTTTGTAATTGTATGCATAAGAATATAAAATAGCTTTATTTTAAGATTGTAAACAGGTTGGAAATTCATTTCTACTTGCAAGGTTATACAGTAAATCAATTCAGTACTCAATATACTGATGATTACGAGGGTAGATCCAAAAGTAATGTCACTGTAGCTGTAAAACCGTTTATAATGAAAGGAAATAGAATAAATGAATTCCGAAGTACCTTTATCTATTTGCAATATTGTCTAAAAATATCGATAAGATATGTTGCGTAGTTTTAACGATATCGACATATACTGAACGCATACTTGTAGCGATCGCCGCACGTCACTGATGTTATTGACGTCTGAGAGGACGTTTCTTACTGACTGCTATCCATATTCATTCCTTTTCAAAGTATCGTCCTTGATTTTCTATAAAGCGCTCATGTCTGTTCGCACATTTACGGGAAGCAGCAACATACCATGCAGTCCTTTTAAAGAGATAAAAATAGATTTTTACAAGATTTTCAAACGATCAAAGTCCTGGAAATGGACCCCTCGGATTTTATCTTTCAGATGGGGAAAAAACGTTAAATCACGGCGCCAAAAATCATACGTCTTCCGGTCATCTGGCGATCTTCTAGTGACTCATCGCCGTCCCTGAAACGCTCATACCACATGTATACTAGTCACCTTTTCACTGTTTTCGATTCATATTTGTTATTTCTCATCTGCTTTGCCTCTAACGGTGATTTTTCCTAATTTAAAACAAACACACAGAACAGAGCGCTGCGGGTTTTTGTCAGAAACCGATATATTTGCTCACAGCATAAACAAGCGTTAACACTGCATATATATTTTTTACGAGCGATGACGTCAATAAAATTTCAACAGCAAATGGCGGGGATACGTGATGTCACGTTGTAAAAACGTCTTATGATTCAGCCAGTTAGTTTGAAAAAGATCAGTCGCTACATTTGTCAGTTTTATTAATGAAGAAGTAATACTTTAGCGTGCGGCGACATAGCGTCAGTGGTATTTTTTTTTTAATTCACGTGTAACTTAAACGAAAAAAATGGCGGAAATAATTATTTTGCCATATTATCAGAATTAATTTTTTGCACGTTTTGATATATTTTTATTATTATACCTAGATGAATAAGCGCACTATGGACGCAGTGACATTTCCTTTGGATCAACCCTCGTATTTATTCGATTTAAAAGTGTTTGATTGTAATTACTTTTTGTACTATGAATACTGCTTTCAATCGAATATTTTGGGAATAAGGTACATGAATTGCACTTTGCATGACGTTGAAACCCCGACACTTCACCGAAACACAAAGCAAAAAAACAATGAGTTGATCATTCTAATTGCATTATTCCTCCTTTTGTCATATTTAAACATATCGATGGATTAGAAATTGACAACTTGAATACTTACTGTCAAATGCATGCTTAGTATTACTCCTGAAGATCCCGTAAACGGGTACAACCGGTCGAGTTACATTTTTTTATACTACTTAATTGGATTAGAATTATTAAATATGTAAAAAAGGGCATCTTATTTCATATATATTTCCGCTATTGAATATCTGTATTCCCAATCAATATTTATATCAATTGGGTCTTTCTACTTTCCTAACATGACCTGGATTGTTGGATCATTCGTTTGTTGATGATCCAGAATCGTTTCAAGATCCCAACAAAGGAAAGTTACCGTATAACAGGTATATAACGGTATATTACGGAATGAATATAATTCAATAATAAAGTTCTAAGATGCCAGGTATATTGAGGATATATATGTCCGTACATGTTTCAGAAAACATAAATATATATAAGACATCCACCAAATTTGAAGAAACTATTAACTAGAGCAAAATTTTCTGAATTCAATATACAAAGAAACAACAGAGTTTACAAGTGCAATAGACCTAACTGTAACCTATGTAATCAAATAGAAGAATCTAATTCATTTAACTTTAATGGGAAAATATTTTACGTGAATGAAAACATGTCCTGTGATGTGAAAAATGTAATTTATGTTATGACGTGTAATGGCTGCCATGAATATTACATAGGTCAAACCGGAGACAAATTAAGAACTAGAAGAACAATTCATTTTCAACAAATTAGAGACCCGTCTGTAAGACAATTACCTGCCAGTAGCCATATAGACTTTTGCTGTACAACAGAGCCAAAATTTACTATATTCCCATTTTATAAAATGAAAACTAACAGTTTATCAGCTAGATTAACAAAAGAAAAATACTTTATTGACTGTTTCAAACCGAAATTAAACACGAGGAACATTTCACATGATACGGATTGATAAATAACTTTATAACGTCATGATATATATATATATATATATATATATATATATATATATATATATATATATATATATTCCGCTATATATATATACACGTATATATATAAGGTTGAAAGCTGCCAAATACTGGCGTGGCAAAAAGAAACAATGTTTATTGAAGGAAGATTTGAAACACCAAAACAAATATTAGCAAATATTCAATATTTGATAACTTTTACAAGGTGTTTCGTGTATAAACACTCCATGTGTTGAAACAGGTAAAGTATATAGGAATAAAAGCGTACATACTTCATTGTTCATAATGTGTGCTCACTTTAACTGAGTATCTGAAATTAAGAGTATATTAAAAACTAATGACAACTCTTAAAAATACACTTAAATTGAACATGTCATCAAATCAATTGAAAACAGTAGACGAATGACTACAGACCTCTGTTGTTACGTGTTTGCTAGGCTCGTATTCTAGCTAATCGTACTGTCGTTTCGAACAAAGAGAAATGAAAAACAAAAACTTACCGTAAAATCCATTCGAAATATACACTTGACAAACATTCGTAACGATCACTTAATATTATAATATATCATTTATCTTATTGACAGTTAAAGTCTGCAATTTTCTTGATGTTAGGAGCAATGTTACAGTCTTGACATATAAATATTTCACCAGGATTGAAAGAGGACACAATTCGATAATAATAACTTTTCCAGTGACTTACTGGAATATTAGACAGTGTGGCGGCCATAAAATGTCTCCGAGAAGTTCTCTCAGAGTCTCTTTAAATCGTTCAAAACATCAGTATGTTGTGTAAGTGTACTGTATGAATTTTTCAGCTTAAATATTTCGGTTTTGGTGGCTACAATACTCATATTTTAATAGCTTTAGTTGTTTCAGTCATATTCAGGCTCCATAGCCTTAGATCACCTGCCTTAATTTCAATTTGTTTAGTTCTGCCCATTGTTTACTCGTTAAGGTCAAAGCCATTATTTTAACAGGAGACCATTAGCTTTTCAATGTGCAGCACCGTACGAATACAACTGCGAGTGTCTCTAAATTATATTCTGGTATTTATTACATATATAAATGCTGCGTTCTGCCTAACCTGGAGCAAGAAGACGTGGGGTTAGATTGTTTTTCCACTACAATACATGAGCATGCCTAATCTAACCGAGCCTGCAACGTTTTCAATTATGTCCTCTTGGGCGACTTGTGGTTATCCACGTTTTCTATTTTGTTATCACAGCATTGTTGCTTGTGCCATGGTGCGGTCATAAAAAGTATCCGCGTACCTTCAGTCAGAGCTGTAATATTTCGATCTTTTCAGGTCGTTCAGCTCGGCACTTATGCTGTGTTAGTTTACTGTTGCAATATTTAAGCTTTAACATTTCGGCCTGGGTGGTTCCAATGCTCCCGCCTAATAATTTTTGGGCATTGTCTAATCACCCCTTGGATATACTGCCTGCGTTTTAGTTCTGTCTTTTGTTTTTTTTTCTGTGAAATGCAAGCTCGATAATCTTAAGTCACCTCTCGAAATTCCAGTTTGTTTATTTCTGCCCATTTCTTTCTCGTTTAGGAAAGAGCCATTATTTTAACTGAGGACCATACGCCGCTTTAAATGGCATTGCACTCTGTGTATCATTGATGATTCCATGTGCACCGCCGTAAAGTAACAATCGACAGGTGTCTCAGAATTAAATTCTGGCACTTACAGCATGTACACATGTTGCGTTCTGCTTAACCCGGGGCTAGAGGGTGTGGATGATGCATTTCCACTACCGTGCTTGAACAGTCCAAATCAAACTGAGCCGGCAACATTTTTTATGACGTGTTTGGCCACCTGTGGTTTTCCACTTTTTCTGTTCTAAACGTAAATCAAAGTATTTGTCTGCTTATAAACACAATGGTTTACATTTTCACTCGCGGCTATGCAACTCGTAAAGATATTGCTTCTACATTTCACGCGATGAACGACAACTTAAACTTACACTGAAACAATCACATTTACTTCATTATTTTTCAGGCGCCTCGCCTAAATTGCAGTATGTTAAAAAGATATACATTATCATCAGATATATGATTTATTTTGTAACAAGCGAATTTTTTTTTCTTTTATTTCAAAATGATTTCCAAGATACTGAAAATATTGATATTTCAAACAAGTAATGACATTGAAATGTTGTTTCTCTGGTTTCATTATAATCACGATAATTTCAATATCTAACTTATTATTCTTGAGACTGTTTGCAATGTGTCTTAGATGTGAAATAATTGGACTAAAATCAAGCTTGTTATACCATCAGTATGTTACTGAAAATTTATATTTAATGTATGCTTTGAAACCATGTGATTTGATTATATTGTGATTTGAATATATTGACAATAACAAGTGTTGCGTTAGAAGATTTACCGAGTGTATTGGCCAGGATTTTAATATTAACATAGTTTCTTATGATAGTTTTCCTTACATTATGTCCACGATAGGAAAGGGATACGTTTTCTCCCAGTATTCAGTGTCTGCCTGTGTCTGCCTGTTCGCCACTTATTATCAAATTTGAGATAAAAGTGTTTACACCCTTGCACCACGTTGAGGTCGACAGACAAGCAAGGGTTACCTTTTCTTCCAGTAGTTAATTTCATGCTTCTCTTCACAGATAGTGTAACATTTGAAATGCAGTAGTTGGCACATTCTTGAATACAAGACGTATAGCATGATTCCAAAGTTGCTCTCTGGCACACTTCGCCAATACATGTAGTTTAGTTACAGTTACAGTTAATCAGCTACATTTCGTAACAAATCTTCGCAAATCAGTCAGAATAGACCGAGAAATGCTTGACCATGTCCTTTCCGATATCGACACTACTTTTATTTATTTAGGTAAATTGATAGAAACACATTTTTATCAATCCTAAAAACGTAGACATTGAATATCTTCTATATTGATTGTTAAACAAAAAGAGACTTTGCTTGAATGTGTCAATTTGGCGTGCCGAATAATTGTGAGCATGTTTTGACTGAAGCCACCCCAGATAGTAATTACACCTGCGCATGTACACAAGACAAACGAAAAAATCTTAGATTCAACTAGGAATTTAGACGAATCTCTGACGGATGAAAATGCATTTTACACCTATGCTGCACTAATTGGTTTTTGATATGTTGAGAGAAACTCATTTTTTATGGAGTAGAAATCTAATCACCCATGTTATTTCCTAGAGATAGCACACAATTCGTTTATAAACAATACTTAATATTGGTTGTTAAGAAAACAAGGTAATAAATACAGCAATAAAATGGGAAAATCGGCATCCTACTCACTCACTGACAGTAGTGAATAACCATAATCATTCAGCACATTGTTTCACAAAAATGTTTCTTCCAGTAGTTATTTCTTTGAAATCATTTCAAAAGCCAAAAATTACCAGTCTGAGAAGAAATTTCAGAAAGGTATTTTTATACCATTTCATACAAACCTGTCCGTTTGTGTTCTTTTCAACGATATTTGAGATTAAATATTTATTGCAAAGGATTTGTCTTCTCCAGTCAAGGCTAAACTGCTTTGTCAAATTGTCATTTATTGACTGTGTATTTTCCCTGGCCAAAAATTAAATGTAATTTCCTTCAAATGGGTTGTCATCTGGATTAGATTTCCGTTATTTCCAGCTGAAGGCAAGAAACAATATATTTGTGTGCAGCATTCATTCCAAAATGACTGTGAGGAGAAACATTATTAATAACTACCCAGCACTGATACTTGTCAGGATATCCGTAGCAAATGGTAAATGCAACTGGAGTAACAGCCCAGTTGGTCCTCTGTACGTTGTTGCAGGTCAACAATCAACTAGTCTGTTTTTCTAAAGAAAAGGATCAATCAGAAAGCTCACTACCTACACATTCACTCGTATTGGATCTTCAATTTGAATTATCTACAAACATATTCTCCAAATAAGTCTATATATTTCCACTTATTTGGTTCTAGATGTGGTTCTCATTCCGTTACTTCTATTAAGCAGCTTCAGTTGAACCGAATTTGCTATTTTGTTTAGCTTTGTTACTACTTATTCGTCCACGGGATCGTCTCCTTTAAGATTGTTTTGATTAGATGTGTCACTCGGTCAAAAATAAATTAATGAATCAATTATTAGACTCGCTCCCATCACGCTTCACGCTATTCTAACTCATTTAATGTTATGTCTTGTTCATTTCTTCATGATACTATTACATAGTTACGATACTATAAAGTCGTAGATATTGGGAATAGAAATGACTAAAATGGTCATTAATTCAAAAGGACTTCACAGGAATGCATTAAAACTTAAAGGAATTAAATCCTCACACATGGCGTTAAATTCTCCATGTAAGGAATAAATTCAGTTGGCCTACAGAAGGTCGGTAGTTCTTGGGTCACAATAAGATGTTTATTTTGTGTCGGTGTAACGTTAACCTCAAAAAAACATCAAGAAAACTAGAAGGTGTTTTTGTCACAAATAACATGATTATTATCTCTCCCCCATATGTATATCTTAAGCCCTGACGACCATTTTGTGTTACGAAGCGGAACATGTAGGCGATATGCACAACTAGACTTGGTACTGATCACTCCTGTTAAGTTTCGTCGAAATCTGTCTATTATCTTTGACCTGCGAAAATCGGACAACATTTTCTGTTTTTTAGCTCTGGTGGCCATTTGGTGAAGTGAATAGGAACGTGCGAGCAATATGCACAACTAGGCTTGGTACTGATTACTCTTGTGAAGTTTCGTCAGAATCCAGCAAACAGTTTGACTTGTGAAAGCCGGACAAAATTGTTCTTTTTTAGCTCTGGTGGCCATTTTGTGCAGCAGAAGCGGAACGTGTCGGCCATATGCACAATTAGGCTACATACTGATCACTCCTGTGAAGTTCCGTCGAAATCCAACAAGCAGTTTGACCTGTGAAAGCTTTATTATTTTTTCTATTTATAGCTCTTGCGGCCATTTTCTGCAGCGAAGTGGAATGTCCCAGAGATATGCACAAGTAGTGCTGGTCATTCCTGTAAAGTTTCGTCTAAATCCGGCCATCAGTTTGACCTCAGAAAGCAGGACAAACAATGCAGGCTGACGTATCGACTGACGGATGGACAAACATACGGCGAAGACAAAATTAATATGTCTCCCCTATATATGGTGGGACATAATAACTCAGAAAGTCAATGTTAATTATTTACTCAATTACCCATGGATATATAACAGCGCTCATTGTAACGTCTTCACCGTCAGTCATATAAAGCATATTATTAACTATTTCTAAAAGTTCTCATTGCATGTTAAATACACTCTCGGCGACACAGAATCTATGACAAAGATGTACGAGGCATTGATGAATGATTCTTTAGTTGTCGCTTTACAGTTGCATCAATCTGAATTTTCAGAGAAATGTTGAGTGTCTCTTCATATTGGCATTTATGACGTTTTAGCATGTTTTTAAAGTATCCGTGCTGTGACGGTTGTCTTTTATTACATGCAATAGGTATAACAAACCTACATATAAGTGAACAATAAAATGCTGATACAGAGGAAACAGTGTGGAAAGTACCCTTAAGCCCGTTGTATAGTCCGAGCTGTTATTGTGCTCTTACAAAGCTTATGTAAACTGCATATATATAAATCAATGCCTTTAAAGGGGGGTGTTGGTAGCAGTAGGTGGTCATAGCATGCAGGTAATTGTCAGGGTATTAATAATCATCGTTTCATTTGTTTTATTACCCAGTGATTACTGGAATCAAACATGACCATCAATTTCCAGCTTGACCATTTGGCCTGCTGTGATTATCTCTCAGTCAGGAATATGTACTATATATGTATACTATATGTTTGCAATGAACAACAAATGTACATTGATATACTAACTGGAAAAAAAATAGTCAAAGTAGCCAGTATGTACCCAGCCAGAACGTATGAGATCAAGGACCAAACTGTTCACTAATATGTGAGATATTTCCATTTTATTTTATGGATTTCAAGAACAATTTCTACAGAGACGAACATTTAGGTTTTTATCAGAAATAGTTTGTTCTCATTATTCTTTATTTGATAGTTTATTCATTTTTTTTTTTCAATTAATACCCAGTTTTGAAAATTCCAATTTGACCTACTGAGTTGACATTAATAATCTAGTACATGTAACCCTGTAATGAATACAGCTACAAGAATAAAATGTGAAATTTCCTCTTTTGAGGTGCATAATGACACTATTTGAGAGCAAAAATATGTGATCGTTACATTTTTAAGTATAGTTCAGTACATTGTAATTATATAGTATAACTGTAATTTACCAGAGTCTGAGTGCAGAATATGGCTCTCTGTTTGAATAATTACATCTAGACACCTCATGACTAGTTAACAAAGCAAAAAGGTACCAACATTTATTTTCTGTGCACCAATAACATTCCCATAGGTATTTCGTATCTACATTTGCAATAACGTATTTTGTAGATTTGAAATTCGAGTGTTGAGTGAGAGTAATTTTTGTTGAAATCCCAGGCCAGGTTTCATACCAACACAACACTTTGAGTGTACACTGTATTGAATTCATTCTATGGATTTTATACTGCAAATTTATTCTGAAATTAAATTCATAAGAACTCTGTTTATTATAAAGATACAAAATTTGCCGTCATAATATTGTAAAAAGGAATACCAAATAGTATTGCATTATTAACATCGACACGGAATCAAATGCCCACAAGTCGGCGTGATTCCAATTCAAAGTTTGAACCGCCCATTCTCATCCTCAAAAGTATACGTCGACTTATGATCTAGTACAATATTTTGATTTTAATTAAAAAATGGTATATACGGAACATTTACAGACAGCTCACATAACATTTACGATTCGATATTAACCAGCGTATACATACAGTAATCTCATAATTATTTGATATAATTAATCACTGATTACATCATGCTATTTTTTATTAAGTGCATCCATAATAAATTGAACTTTAACCAACTTGGTACTTTGGTATTTGCATTTTGTTTCACTTGTTATATACTATTGACGAATGAAAGTTTACTAACTGTGACTACACGACCTCAAATAATTAATAGCGAGAATGGCATTGCAAATAAAATAATACTTAGCAGCAAAACTCATCGTTTTCTTAATCTCTTTTTATCTTAAAAAACGAATTGATAACATCAAGCCAAACCATAAAACACATGTGATGGTAATTAATATGCAAGATAAATATATCTTGCTGACCACTAACTGAGCATCCAATTTGTAGATGACTATTAATCATTAACATGCTGGAGTGCTATTATGTTTCCCTGTGAAATGAACATCCCCCTTTAAACTTGAATGCCTTATTTGTCAACAATATTGCCACAGGAAGTGAATCGGTCTTATATTAGACTATAATCATTATATCCATTAGGAAAACATGGCAAAATTTACTCTCATGCCGGAATTGTGATTATCTCTCCTTAATTGATGCTCTTAAGAACTCACATTCTTTTTAAGATAAACTTTTAAACTCATTTTCCTCCATAAACCATATTATAAAGAATCTCAGCCATCACATATTATAAATGCACGCGCAAGAAGTTACAAATTATCAAGGTTTGCTTTTAAGGAAAGAGTAAACAGTCTTCAGAGCTTCTCGAATTACCGTCTCCTACTTGACTTTCAAAACCTCACACAAAAGTCTGTAACTACAAACCTGATATAAAAGACATGTAAAAATAATATGAGTGTATATGTAGCATTACAAACTATCTAAAATACATGTATTTTATCTAGTTATATGTTTAAAAGACCTGAATTTTGTGCTCTCTCGGCCCCGAAATGTGATGACGAGAAAAGCTAAATTTAACAATTTTCGAATCGCTGCAGAAAATTCCATACAATTGATAGCACCAATTGTTGCACTGTTCCCTACTTTAGTAACACTGTAAAATTTGAAAATAAGCTCGCTCACATTTATGTGCCATCCATAACGTTTTTCACTATTCTAATATTCCCCAAGCCTCTAATGTAATGAGAGCTCCTATTTAAGCTATTTAAAAGAACGTTTGCATCCTCATAATTTCAAGATGAAGGCTACACAACTGATTTTCACTCAATAACTGAAACTCCATTCCTGCAACTGAAAATTTATTATTTTACAGTACAAATATCCAATTGCCGCTTACATGTGAAGAACCTGGCCAATTTGGCACTAACACCTGAAAAGTGTTTATGCCTCCTTAAGAGAGACAAAACAGATCCATATACTACGATATCTGCTTTTTGTTTTGTAATTTTATAATTTAGACCAAAATATACTAAATTTCAAACATACTCGGCATATACTGTTGAAACCAGTGACACTAAGAATAAACCATGCATTCACAAATTCTGCCCATTTTGCTAGTGACAAAATCTTAGCAAAAAGCTAACAGAGACAAAGAATTAAAAACGTATTCATTTCAGACAAACTAGATTCTAAAACTGGTATCTATGTTTACATGTAATGCGTATAAAAACTCTGCAAAGAAGCGAACAATATAATACTAGTTCAAGGGAAACAGTGCGGAAAGTACACTAAAGCCTGTCCTATAGCCAGACATTATTCTGCTCTTAAAAAGCTTACTGCATTTGAAGAAATCAATTAATTCAAATTTTACAACATTATTGCCACGAAGCATTTGTTTAAGCGAATTGTTATTACAATGCACATATCTATCATTATAAAATTATCTATTATTAAGAAAACATGGCAAAACTAACTCTCATGCACGAACTGTTGTTTTCTCCCTTTAATTGCTGCTCTCTAAAACTCAAATGTTGTTTCCAGATGAACATATAAACTAATATTCTTTCATAAATCCTACTTAAGAGCATCTAATACATCAAATAAATGCACGCGGAAGAACTTACGGAGGCTGTAAACTTTGTCCTGATCTTCTCGACATAAAATCTCCTACCCGACTCTCAAAACTTCAACACAAATGTCTGTAACTATACAAATGAAATAAAAGACATTCGAAATTAATATGAATGTATGTATGGCATTACAAATTATCTGCAATACATGTGTTTTATCTAGATATCTGTTTACAAAAATTCCACAAAGAAGCGAACAATAAAGTAATGAGTCAGAGGAAACAGTGCGAAATGTATCGTAAAGTCAGTTCTGCCAGAGCCATTATTGTGTTCTTAAAAAAACTTACCGCATTGATCGAAATCAATGAATTCATATTTGACAACATTATTGCAACAGTAAGCATCTATTTAAGATAATTGATATTATAATAGAGATATCTATCATTATATCTACTAGGAAAACTTGGCAAACTGACTCTCATGCCTGAATTGTGGTTCCCTCCCTTTAATTGCTGCTCTTAATAACTCACATTTTGATTGAAATAACATCTAAACTTGTATTCCTTAATTAATTATACTGAAATGCGTCTTGGACATCAAATAAATGCACGCAGAAGAGCTTGCAAATTTTCAATATTAGTTCTTAAGGAGGCTGTAAACAGTCTACAGAGCTTTCTCGGCCCACAATCTCCTACTTGACTCTTAAAACCTCTCACAAATGTCAATAACTACAAATCTGATAAAAAACATGCATGTTTGTGTAGAATGACAAACTATCTGCAAAACATGTCTTTTCCCTAGTTATCTGTTTACCAGACTTGAATTTGTGTGCTCTCAAGGATGCGAAATATGATGACGAGAAAAGCTTAATTTACAAATGTTTCCATCGCTGTAGAAAATTCCGTACTATTGATAGTAACAATTCTTACACTGTTCCCTACTTCAGTAACACTGTAATATCTAAAAATAAGCTCAGTTTATGTACCATCCATACCGTTTTTTTTCCAGCATTCCAAATTTCCTGAGGCTCCTATTTAAGCTATCTAAAGTAACTACGTACTAATTTCAAGATGGAGGCTACACAACTAATTTCCACTCAATAATATAAACTCCATTCCTGCCACCGGAACTTCGATTCTAGAGATAATGATTATTTTACAGTAGAAATTGCCACTTATTTGTAAATTTGATCCTGGCAAATTTTGGCACTCACAGCTGAAAATTGTTTACTGCCTCCTTAAGAGAGATAAAACAGATACACAAAGTATGACATCTGCCGTTTATTTTGTAATTTTATGGATTTAGACCAAAAGAAACTAACTTTCGTACAGATCCAACATATACTATTGAAAACACTGACATTTAGAATAAATCATGCATTCAAAATTTCTGTCCATTTTTCTAGTGAAAAAAAATTAGCAAAAAACTAGTTTTGAGACAAACATTTGGAAACGATTTAATTTCAAACTAATTAGTTTCTAACACTGGTGTCTATGTTTAAATGCAATACGTATAAAAATTCTACAAAGAAGCGAGCAATATGGTACTGATTCACAGGAAATAGCGCGGAAAGTACTCTAAAGTCTGTCCTATTGCCCGAGCTATTATTGTGCTCTTAAACAGCTTACTGCATTTATAGAAAGCAGTGAATATAAATTTGACAACATTATTACCACAGTAAGCATCTGTTTAATCGAATTGGTATTTTAGTAGACACATCTATCATTATATCTACTAGGAAACATGGCAAAACTGACTCTAATTCCTGATTTGTAGTTATCTCCTGTTAATTGCTGCCCTTAGAAAAAACTCAAATTTTGCTTCAAGATAAACTTCTAAACCTATATTCCTTCATAAGTCATACTCTATAGCAAATCAGACATCAAATAAATGCACTCAGAAGAACTTATAAATTCTCGAGACTTGCTCTTAAGGAGGCTGTAAAAGGTTTTCAGATCTTCTCGGCCTTCAATCTTGTACTTGACTTTCAAAACCTAACACACATATCTGTAACAACATACTTGAAATAAAATTAATATGAATGTATGTGTAGCATGAAAAACTATCTGCAATACATGTCTGATACCGAGTTTTCTGTTTACAAGACCTGAATTTTGTGCTCTCCCGGTCGCGAAATCTGATGACAAGAAAAGCTATATTTAATAGTTTTCAAATCGCTGCAGAAATGTTCCTACTATTGATAGAGCCAATTGTTGCCCTGTTCCCTACTTCAGTAACACATTAAAATCTGAAAATCAGCGCAAATTGATGTGCCATCCATACGGTTTTCAACTATTCCACTTTTCCTGAGGCCCCTGCTATTATGAGTGTCCTTATTTAAGCTATATAAAGGAACGCTTGCATTCGCACCTGCAAGTCTAAACCTCATAATTTTAAGATGAAGGCGGCTCAACTGATTTCCACTCAATAAATGAAACTCCATTCCTGCCACTGAAATCTCTAGTAATACTGATTAATTTAAAGTACAAATATCATATTGCCACTTATTTGTAAGAACCTTGCCAATTTTTCACTAACAGCTGAAAATTGTTTATTGCCTCCTTAAGAGAGACAAAACATATCCACATAGTATGATATATGCTGTTTATTTTGAAAATTTATCGATTTAGACCAAAAGAAACGATATGGTACTGATTTAAAGGACACAGTGAGGAAAGTACATTAAAGTCCGTCCTATAGCCCGAGCCTTTAATGTGCTCTTAAGAAGCTAACGTCATTGGAAATCAAGAAAATTAAATTTGACAACATTATTACTACAGTAAGCATCGGTTTGAGCGAACTGATATTATAAAAGACTAATCTATAATTATATGTACTAGTAAAACAATTCAAACTGACACTCATGCCGAAACTGTGGTTACCTCCCCTTAATTGCTGCTCTTAAAAACTCATAGTTTATTTCAATATTAACATCTATATTCATATTCCTTCAAAAATCATAATGAAATGCATCTCAGGCATCAAATAAATACATGCAGAATAGCTTACAATTTCTTAAGGTTTGCTCTTAAAGAGGCTGTAAATAGTCTCATCTGAAATAAAAGACATGCAAAATATATATGAGCGTTTGTGTAGGATTACAAACTAAATGCAATACATGTCTTATACCTAGTTATCAGTTTACAAGACCTGAAGTTCTTGTTCTCCCGGTCGCAAAATCTGATGACAAGAAAAGCTAAACCTGCCAATATTTCAGTCTCTGCAGAAAATTCCCTATAATTCATAGCACCAATCGGTGCACTGTTCCCTACTTCAGTAAGACTATAAAATTTGAAAATAAGCTCAAATATATGTGCAGTCCATACCGCTTTTCCAGTATTCCAATTTTCGTGAGGCCCCTGTGAAAATGAGAGCTCCTAGTTAAGCTGCCTAATGAAGCACCTGTAAGTCTATATGTTATATATCAAGATAAAGGCCTCAAAACTGATTTCCACTCAATAACTGAAGCACAAGTCCTGCCACTGAAACTTTAATTCTAGTAATAGTGATTATTTTACAGTACAGATATCCATATGCCACTTGTTTGGCCAGTTTGTCACTAACAGCTGTAAAGTGTTTATGTTTACTGCCTCATAAAGAGAGGCAAAACAGATCTATATAGTATGGCTTTTTCTTTTTGTTTTGTAATTTTATGATTTAGACTAAATGAAACTAAATCTTATACAAATCTAGTATCTATTGTTGAAAAGAGTGACACGACGAATAAATCATGTATTCAAAAAGTCTGCCCATTTTACTAGTGACAATATATTAGCAAAGAAGCCATTTTTGAGACAAAGACTTCAAAACTTATTCATTTCAGACAAGCTAGTCTCTAACACTGGTGTCTATGTTTATATGCAATACGTATAAACATTCTACAAAGAAGCGAGGAATATGGTACTGGTTCAAAGGAAAGAGTGCGGAAACTATCCTAAAGCTCGTCCAATAGCCCAAGCCATAATTGTGTTCTTTAAAAGCTTACTGCATTTATAGAAATTAATTATTTCAAATTTTACATTATTGCCACAGTAAGCATCTGTTTAAGCGAACTGGTATAATTATGTACATCTCTATCAGTATATCTACTAAGAAAACATTGCAAAACTGTGCCCGAATTGTTGTTATCCTTTCTGTATTGCTATTCTGTAAAACTCAAATTTTGTTTCAAGATAAACTTCTAAACTGATATTCCTTCATTAATCATACTTAAAAGCATCTCAGACATCAAATCAATGCAAGCAGAAGAACTTAGAAATTCTCAAGAATTGCTCTACAGGATCCAGTGAACAGTCTACTGAGCTTCTCGGTCTACAATCTTCTACCCGACTTTCAATGTCTGTAATTATACACTTGAAATAAAAGGCATGCAAAATTGATATAAGTGTATGTGTAGCATTACAAACTAACTGAAATACATGTCTTATATTAAGTTATCTGTAAATTCTATAAATATGCGAAAAATATAGAAATGAAACAGAGGAAACAGTGCTCTTCTGAAGCTTACTTCATTTATAGAATTCAATGCATTTATATTTGACAACATTATTGCCACAGAAACATATATTTAGGCGAATCGGTATTATTATAGACTTATCTATCATTATATTTACTAGGAAAACATGGCAAACTAACTCTCATGCCTGAATTGTGGTTACCTCGCAGAAAACTCCCGACTATTGATAGCAACAATTGTTGCACTGTTTCCTACTTCGGTAACAGTGATATATCTGGAAATAAGCTCAAATTTATGTGCCATCCACACCGTTGCATTTTTCAGCATTCCAATTTTCCTGAGGTCACTGCTAAAAAGAAGTCTCATTTTAAAGTTATCTAAAGTAACGGATACATTTGCACCTGCAAATCCATACGTCCTAATGTCAAGATGGAGGCTTCTCAACTGAATTTCACTCAATAACTGAAACTCCATTCCTGCCACCGAAACTTCAATTCTAGTAATAATGATTATTTTACAGTACAAATATCCAATTGACACTGATTTTTAAATTTGATCCTGGCCACTTTGGCACTTACAGCTGAAAACTGTTTACTGCTTCCTTAAGAGAGACAAAATAAATACACACAGAATGACATCTGCTGTTTATTTTGTTATTTTATCGATTTAGGTCAAAAGAAAATAACTTGCGTACACATCCAGCATATACTGTTGGAAATAGTGACAATTATAATAAACCATGCATTCAAAACTTCTTCAGATACGCAGGCAGATATTATAACTGCATTTAATAATACATCACGCTATCTGGATGATATTCTTAATATGGATAATCCGTTTTTTGGTCAATTGGTGGGTACTATTTATCCTAGGGAGCTTCAGTTAATTAAAACTAACAATTCGGATACTGATGCTTCATTTTTAGATTTACATCTCTCTATTTATGACAATATTATACATACCAAAATTTATGACAAGAGGGATGATTTTAATTTTAGTATTGTAATTTTTCCTCATTTGGATGGGGATGTACCTCAGGCTACATCTTATGGGGTATATATTTCTCAATTAATTCGGTTTGCCAGAGCGTGTAGTCATGTCAAGCATTTCAATGAACGTAATCAATATATTACAAGTAAACTTCTTCAGCAAGGCTACCGTTATTACAAATTGCGTAAATATTTTGCTAAATTTTACTATCGTAATTTTGATTTAGTTTTAAAATTCAAGAGTAATTTAAAGACACTTCTGCGAGAAGGTATTTCCAAACCCGTTGTTTATGTGGATGTGGTTTACAAACTTCGTAAGATCTTGGGTCATGGTAATTTTCCAAATGTATTTGGTAAAACTATAAAACGTTTTATTAAAAAAGGTTACGACCCAACTGTTTTGAGGCATACCGCATGTTTAGTGTTCAACCCGTTTACAGTTGGACACTACGCTTCCCTCTTTGATTGCGTCTGACGTAAGAGGGAGAGGACTGTATGAGAAGCAGTTTTTTAAATCCTACCAGGACTGAACTGTTTTGATATTTGTCTTCTGGCCTATTTCGTCGGGCCCTTAAGGGTGTTTCTCTTGTTGCTCTGTCTTCTGAAAAGGCATTGTGTACATACGTTTCTGGTTCTTAAGGATTGCTTATTATATATTTATACACGAGCATTTTTGTGTTTTACATGTCATGCCTTTATTTTTCTATTACGTGTGTAAGAGATTCACCTGGAGGGGATTACTTTTATTTACACTGTCCCGTGTCTTTGGAACATGGTGGGGGTAAGAGTGAGGTTGGGTGCGCACCATAAACCGGTTTAAGCTCCCCAGTGGTGTTTTGCCACTGACCGTTCCAAGGCGGTGCCCCACTGTGTTCCATTGTTTGTTCGTTCGTTTTGTCCTTATGTGTTGGTTTTGTGTGTGTGTGTGTGTGTGTGTGTGTGTGTGTGTGTGTGGTGCACACGTCTGCGTGCTTGGGGTTTTGTTTTGAGGAGGCTGCGTTTTTGGTGCGTGGCATTCCCTGCTTGATATTTGTCTTTGTTTTTTTCTGCCCATTTTGCTAGTGACAAAATATTAGCGAGACAAACACTTAAAAACGAACGCATTTCAGACAAACTAGTTTCTAACGCTGGTGTCTATGTTTACATGCAATACGTATAAAAATTCTGCACAGAAGCGAACATTATGGTTCTGATTCAGAGAAAATAGTGCGGGAAGTATCATAAAGCTCGTCCAATAGCCCGAGCCATTACTGTGCTCTTAAAAAGTTTACCTCTTTTATAGAAATCAGTCAGTTCAAACTTTACAAGATTATTGCCACTGTAAGCATCTGTTTAAGCGAATTGATATTATAATGGACATATCTATCACTATATCCACTAAGAAAACATGGCAAAACTGACTTTCATGCCCGAATTGTTGTTATCTCTCCTTCATTGATGCTCTGTAAAACTCAAATTGTGTTTCAAGATAAACTTCTAAACTCATATTCCTTCCGAAATCATACTTAAAAGCATCTCAGTCATTAATTCAATGGAAGCTGAAGAACTTACAAATTCTCAAGATTTTCTCTTATGGAGGCTATGAACTGTCTCCTGAGCTTCCCGGCCTACTATTTTCTACACGACTTTCAAAACCTAAAGACAAATGTATGTAGCTATACTAAAAATTATCTGCAATACATGTTCTATATCTAGCTAAACTGAAACTCCATTCCTGCCACGGAACCATCGATTTAAGTAACAGTGATTATTTTACAGTACAAAATTCCAATTGCCACTTATTTGTACAGTTAAAATCTGTTCACTGCCTCTTTAAGGGAGAAAAATCACATATACAGAGTGTGACATCTGCTGTTTATTTTGTAATGTTATCGATTTAGACCAAAAGGAACTTTATTCCATACACATCCAGCATATACAGTTGAAAACAATGCCAATTAGAATAAATCATGTATTCACAAATTCTGTCCATTTTGCTAGTGACAAAATATCAGCAAAAAGCTATTTTGAGAAAAACACTTAAAAGAGATTTCATCTCAGACAAATAACCCGAGTCATTATTGTGATCTTAGAAAGTAAATTCTTTGATAGATACTAATGGATTTAAATTTGACAACATTATTGCCACAGTAAGCCTCTGTTTAAGCGAATTGGTATCATAATAGACATATCTATCATGAAACCTACTACAAAACATGGCAAAACTGACTCTCATTTCTGAATTGTGGTTACCTCCCCTTAATAGCTGTTCTTAAAAAAATATCGCATTTTATTACAAGATAAACTTCTATACTGATATTCATTCATAAATAATTCCCTTAAAACATCTGAGACATCAAATAAATTCACGCGGAAGAACTTACGAATTCTCAAAATTTGCTCTTAAGCAGGCTGTAAACAGTCTTCTGATCCTCACGGCCTACAATCTCCTACTTGACTTTCAAAACCTCACAGAAATGTCTTTAACTACACACTTGAAATAAAAGACATGAGAAAATTAAACGAGTGTGTGTGCAGCATCACAAACTATCAGCAATACATGTCTTATATCTAGCTATCTGCTTACAAGACCTGAACTTTGTGCTGTCCCGGTCACGATATTAGATGACAAGAAAATCTAAATATGCCAATTTTCAAACAGCTGCAGATAATTCCCTACAATAAATGGCTTAAATTGTTGCACTGTTTCCTGTTGAAATATCTGAAAATAAGTTCAATCTTATCTGTCATACATACCGATTTTCACTGTTCCAATTTCCCTGAGGCCCATGCTGAACTGAGAGCTCTTATCTAAGCTATCAAAAGGAATGCATGCATTCGCATCTGCAAGTCTATACGTCATAATTTCCAGATGAAGGCTACTCATCTGATTTTTACGCATTAAATGAAGCTCCATTCCTGAAACCGAAACTTCAATTCTAGGAATAATGATTATATTACAGTACAAATATATATCAAATTGCCACATATTTGTAAATTAGACCATCGCCAATTTAGCTGTATCAGCTGAGAATTGTTTACAGCCTCCATAATAGAGACAAAACAGATTCACAGAGTATGACATCTGCTGTTTATTTGTATTTTTACTGATTTAGATGGAAAGAAACTTAATTGCATACACATCCAACATATACTGTTGAAAACAATGACATTTAGGATCAATCATGTATTCACAAATTCTGCCCATTTTGCTAGTGACGAAATATCAGCAAAACGTTATTTTTGAGACAGACCCTTTATACATATTCATTTCAGACGAATCAGTATATAAAATTGGTGTCTATGTTTATATGCAGTACTCTAAAACCCGTCATATAGCCTAACTGCATTGATGGAAATCAATGGAATTAAATTTGACAAATATTCTGCCACAGTAACTATCTGTTTAAGCGAATTGGTATCATAATAAACATATTTTTCATGATATATACTAGAAAAACAAGGCAAAACTTACTCTCATTTCTGATTTGTGGTTATCTCCTCTTAATTGCTGCTCTTAGAAAAAAACATCACATCTTATTTCAAAGTAATATTCTTAACTCATATTCCTTTATAAATCTTACCGTATAACGGGTTATTTCTACGGGGGAATATTTTTGCGTTTCTGCGATCTCTCGGTAGGATCGTAAAGATATTTCCAGCAGAATATTCACGCAGCAAATATTTAAAACGTAAAAACCTGCTTTTTTTCTCACCAACATTGTTTCATGCTATGTTACCCGAGGTCATAATTAGAAATTACCGTCGTCATCTAACAATTACCGATAATGGTATAATTAGGTGTGATGGGCAATCAAAGTCCTAACTGTTAATCCACCAGAAAACGTTCTTGTTTTGTGAATGGAATAAACTGAGTGAATTTCACTTGAGTTGTTCTTATGAAGATCTTCTGAACTGTACTTTATTAACCTTCATACATGTGAAACCGTTATGCCGATATATCGTAGTTTGCAATTGTAGTTTGTACAAATGTTGTTGAACTTATATTTTTCAATTCGCATGTTATTATATCCTACAATGTATTCATTAAAAGCAAAGTTACTTTACAACAGTTACCAGTAATTTAGTTTTTTTGTTTTTTATATGCTATCATACTCACGACGCCCGATCATGCGAATTACCTCCTCCTTGGTATCTTAAACGCAGAAATATCACTTCCTTTTATGTGAAAACGCAGAAATTAAACACGCAGTAAATTTCTTACACAATTTTTGGGACCAAACCGCAGAATATTTTGACCGCAGAAACAACCCGCTATACGGTATGGAAAAGCATCTCAGTCATAAAAAGAATCTCACGGTATATCTTAGAAATTGTCAAGAGTTGTTCTTAAGGAGGCTGTAAACAGTCTTCAGAGATTCTTGGCCTACAATCTTCTACTTAACTTTCAAAACATCACATAAATCTCTGTAACTGCACATCCAACATGAAAGACAGGCAAAATTGCATTAGCATTATAAACTATCTGCAATACATTTTTATATTTAGTTATCGGCTTACAAAAGCTGTATTGTGCTTTCCCGGTCACGAAATTTGAAGGCGAGAAAAGCTAAATTTTATAATTTTCAAATAGCTTCAGAAAATTCCCTATAAATGATAAAATTGTTTACTGCTCCTTAAGAGAGACAAAAGAGATCCACATAGAATGAAAATAATTTCACACACATCCAGCATATATCTTTAAAAACAGTGACAATTAGAATGATTTCATGTAGTCACAAATTCTGTCCATTTTGCTAGTGACAAAATATCAGAAAAAGACTATTTTTTAGAAAAACCCTTAAAGACGATTTAATCTCAGACAAATTAGTTTTAAAACTGGTGTCTATATTTACATGGAAAACGTATAAAAACCCTACAAAGAAGCAAACAATATGGTACTGATTTAGAGGTAAAAGCGCGGAATGAACTCTAAAGCCATTCCTATAACCCGAGTCATTATTGCGCTCTTAAAAGGTAAATTCCTTGGTAGAAATTAATGGATTTCAATTGGACAACATTATTGTAACAGTAAGCATCTTTTTAAGCGAACTGTTATTATAATAGATATATCTATCATTATATCGACCACAAAAACATGGCAAAACTGACACTCATTTCTGAATTGTGGTTACCGCCCCTTAATTGCTGTTCTTAAAAAACTCACATTTTGTTACAAGATAAACTTCTAAACTGATATTCCTTCATAAATGATACCGAAAAGCATCTAAGACATCAAATAAATGCAAGCGGAAAAACTTACAAATTCTTAAGATTTGCTCTTAAGGAGGCTGTAAACATTCTTCTGATCCTCACGGCCTACAATCTCATACTTGACTTTCAAAACCTCACACAAATTTCTTTAAGTACACATTTGAAATAAAAGACATGAGCAATTAATACGAGTGTTTGTGCTGCATTATATATCTACTAGAAAAACAAGGCAAAACTGACTATCATTTCTGATTTGTGGTTATCTCTCCTTAATTGCATCTCTTAGAAAAAGAAATATCACATCTTGTTTGAAAGTAATATTATTAACTCATATACCTTCATAAATCATATGGAAAAGCATCTCATACATCAAACAGAATCACACGAAATATCTGACAAATTCTCAAGAATTGTTCTTTAGGTGGTTGTAAAGAGTCTTCAGAGTTTCTTGGCCTACAATCTTCTAACTGACTTTCAATATATCACACAAATCTCTGTAACTGCACATCTAAAATGAAAGACAGGCAAAATTGATACGATTGTTTGTGTAGCATAACAAAATATCTGCAATACATTATTATATTTAGTTATCTGCTTATAAGAGCGATATTGTGCTCTCCCGGTCGCGAAATCTGAAGGCGAGAAAAGCTAAATTTTACAAAAAAGACACACACGAACAACCCTCGCACACAACACAAAAAATGAAACACAAAAGGACAAAACAAACAAATACAGGAACACAGTGGGGCACCGCCTTGGAACTGTAAGTGGCAAAACCACCACTGGGGAGTTTAAACCGGTTTATGGTGCACCTAACCTCACTCTTACCCCCACCATGTTCCAAAGTCACAAGACAGTGTAAATAAAAGTAATCCCTGTTAGGTGAAACCCTAACATACGTAAAGGCAACAGAAGGTATGTTATGTAAAACACAAAGATGCCCTTGTAAATATAATATAAAAATGCAATCCTTAAGAACCCAAAACGCATGTCAAGTCTGAAAATATGCTCAAATTTATGTACCATACGTACCGTTTTTTCCACTATTTAAATTTCCCTGAGGCCCATGCTGAATTGAAAGCTCTTATTGAAGCTATCTAAAGGAACGCATGCATTCGCACCTGCAAGTCTATGCTTCAAAATATCCAGATGGAGGCTACTCAATTGATTTTCACTCAAAAGCTGAAACACCATTCTTGCAACTGAAACTTCAATTCTGCTAATAATGATTGTTTTACAGTACAAATATCCTATTGCCACTTATTTGTAAATTTGGCACTAACAGCTGTAAATTGTTTACTACTCCTTAAGAAAGTCAAAAGAGATCCGCAAATAAGTTCATACACATCCGTCATATACTATTGAAAACAGTGACAATTAGAATAAATTATGTATTCACAAATTCTGCCCATTTTGTTATTGACGAAATATCAGCAAAAAACTATTTTTGAGACAAAACTTGAAGAACATATTCATTTCAGACAAACTAAATCCTAAAATTGATGTCTATCTTTATATGCAATACGTATAAAAATTCTACAAAGAAGGGGAAAATATAGTACTGAATCAGAAGAAACAACGCGGACATTACTCTAGACCCCGTCCTATAGCCTTACTGCATTGAAAGAAACCAACGAATTTAAATTTGGCAAAGTATTGCGACAAAGTATTTGTTTAAGCGAATATATATTATAATAAACATATCTGTCAATATATCCACCAGAAAAACATGGCAAAACTGACGCTCATTCCTCAATTGTGGTTATCTCCCCTTAATTGATGCTCTTAAAAGGCTCATACTTTGTTCCAAGATAAACTTCTAAACTCATATTCCTTCATAAATCCTACTTAAAAACATCAGAGAGATCTAAAAATGCATGCGGAAGAACTTTCAAATTTTCAAGATTTGCTCTTAAGGTGGCTTCATGGCCTACAATTAGAACAAATCATGTACGCAGAAATTATGTCGATTTTGCTAGTGACGAAATATCAGCAAGCTTTTTTCTGAGACAAACCCTGAAGAACATATTCATTTCAGACAAACTAGTTCCTAAAATAGGTGTCTATGTTTACATGCAATACGTATACAAATTCTACAAAGAAGCGAAAAATATAGTACTGATTCAGAGGAAACAACGCGGAAAGTACTCTAGGGCCCGTCCTATAGCCTTACTGCATTAATAGAAATCAACGAATTTAAATTATTTATATTTGACCAAATATTGCCACAGTAAGCATCTGTTTTAGCGAATAGGTATCATAATAAACATATCGGTCAATACCTCTACTAGAGAAACATTGCAAAACTGACTCTCATCTCTGAATGGTGGTTATCTCCACTTACTAGTAATTGCTGCTCTTAAAAAATCTCACATATTGTTTCAAGATAAACTTCTAAACTCATATTCCTTCATAAATCATACTGAAAAGCATCTCAGACATCAAAAAATGCACGCAGAAGAACTTACAGATTCTCAGGATTTGCTTTTAAGGTGGCAGGTAGTCTTCAGAGCTTCTCGGCCTACACTCTCCTTCTTGACTTTCAAAACCTCACACAAATGTCTGTAAGTGCACATCTGAAATGAAAGACATGGAAATTTGGTATGAGTGTTTAATTTTTGCAAAACATGTCTTATATCTGGTTATCTGTTTACAAAGAAATTAAAAAGAAGCGAACAATATTCTAGTAATCAGAGAAAACAGTGCGGAAAGTTTCATAAAGCCCGTCCTATATCCCGAGCCGTTGTAGTGCTCTTAAAAAAGCTAACTGCATTGATAGAGTTAAATGAATTTAAATTTGACTACGTTCTTGCCACAGTAAAAATCTGTTTAAGCAAATTGGTATTACAAAAGACATATTTATCATCATATGTACCAGGAAAACAAGGCGAAACTGACTCATGTTTAAGTTGTGGTTACCTCCCCTTAATTGCTGCTCTTAAGAACTCAAATTTAGATCCAATCTAAACATCTAAACAAATATTTCTTCATAGATTATACTGAAAAGCATCTCAGATATCAAATGAATGCGAGCAAGAGAACTGATAAATTTGCAAGCTTTGCTGTTAAGGTGGCTGTAAACAGTCTTCAGAACTTGAGTGTATGAGTAGCATTACAAACGATCTGCAATACATGCGTTGTATTAAGTTATCTGTTTAAAAGACCTTAATTTTGTGCTCTCCCTGTCGCGAGATATGATGACGAGGAAAGCTATATTTGACAATTTTCAAATCGATGCAGAAAATTCCCGTTTTTTTTCACTATTTCAATTTTTCTTGGGCCCCTGCATAGTGAGAGCTCCTATTTAAGCTATCTAATGGAACGCATGCATTCGCACCTACAAGTCTATACTTTATAATTTCAAGATGAAGGCTGCTCAACTGATTTTCACTCAAAAACTGAAACTCCATTCCTGGCAATGAAACTTTAACTCTGGTAATAATTATTACTTTTCAGTTCAAATATACAATTCAATTCGTAAATTGCAACTAATTTGTAAACTAGTTTCTAATACTGGCGTCTATGTTTATATGCAATACGTATAAAAATATTACAAAAAAGCGAACAATATGGTACTGGTTCTGAGGAAACACTGGGAAAATTACCCTTAAGCCCGTCCTATAGCCCGAGTCCGTATTATGCTCTTGAAAAGCTTACTATACTTATAGAAATCAATTCATTTAAATTTGAATGCCTTATTTGACAACATTATAGCTACAGTAAGCATCTGTTAAAGCGATTTGGTATTATAAAAAACATATCAGTAATAATAACTACTAGGCATAGGCATATATCATAGGCAAAACTGACTCATTCCTGAATTTTGGATATTTTCCCTTAATTACTTCTCTTAAAAGCTTACATTTTTGTTTCAAGATAATCTTTTTCACTCATGTTCTTTCATAAATCATACTAAAAAGCATCTCAGACATCAAATGAATGCAATCAAACAATTTACAACTTCTAAAGATTCTCGAAGTACAATCGTCTGCTTCAGAGCTTCTCGGCCTACAATCGCCTGCTTGACTTTCTGTACCACACAAACTGTCTCTAACTACAAACCTAAAATAAACATATTGCACTATTAACATAACTGTTTGTGTGGCATTACAAACCATCCGTAATGCATGTCTTATATCTAGTTTTCTGTTTACAAGACCATGATTTTGTGCTCTTTCTGTCGCGAAATGTTATGACGAGACAAGATAAATTTGCAAAATTATAAGTATTTTTACATGTTTTTTATTTACCAAGGTTTTATGAATTCAAGTAATCGTACCTCCTGTTTGTTTTTCTTCATGATTGTTACATCCAAAAATATCCGTAATACTTCAGTCCCTTTTTGGAGAGCTGTTAAGACATAGGAATTGTTAAAAATATTTGATTACATGATATTAAATTAGCCTTTATTCATCGGAACTACTAAGAACACTGGCAATGATAAAAAGTTCAATATCAAATGCTTCTATGAAAAATATGTCTTAAAATATCATTTCGATTAATAGCTTCATAAGAAAAATTGATATCTGGTTCATTGAGATATGTTTCACCTGGAAATCATGTGCTAAAATGAAAGAGTTCTTAGATACCAGGAGTATTTGGTGGAAGGCACGGAAGAAGTCTCCATTTTTCATACAGACAGACCTTCTTATTTCTGTTACCTGAGAGATCTGAAACAAATAAGAAAAACGCATGCTACATGTATTTGATAATAAATTAAGAACAATGCTTGTTTGTGTAATACACACACTATATTAAGTCACATCTATAGTAAATAAATCTACAGACTGTAAATTAATTTTGCCTTGAACATATCACTTTCAATGAAGATATCCCAATTTATTGTTATGGAATATATTTGTATAAAACGTCCTGTGTTTACTTCTGTAAAAGCTGTACTTGTTAAGAAATTTCTACTACTAAAGTTGGTCTTTGAATAAAAAACATGTCTAAATTCATATCCATATTTGCTGTTTCTGTCATTGTCATAAGTATTTCATTGCAACAGGGACTTTAACTACGATCTGTCATTCATAGTTTATATTTTTTTTCTTTTCTGTTAACAATTGACTCTATTGTACACTGTATTCTGAAATGCATCTCGAGCATCAAATAAATACACGCAGGAGAACTTACAATCCCTCAAGGTTTGTTCTTGAGGAGGCTGTAAACAGTCCTCAGGGCCACTCGGCCTACAATCTTCTACTTGACTTTGAAAACCTCACACAAATATCTGTAACTACACATCTGAAATAAAAGACATGTAAAATATATGAGTGTTTGTGTAGAATTGTAAACTAAATGCAATACATGTCTTATACCTAGTTATCTGTTTACAAGACCTTAAGTGTTTGCCCTCCCGTTCGCGAAATCTGATGACCAGAAAACTAAATTTGCAAATATTTCAATTGCTGCAGAAAATTCCCTATAATTTATAGCACTAATTGGTGCACTGTTCCCTACTTCAGTAACACTATAAAATTTGAACATAAGCTCAAATGTATGTGCAATCCATACCGCTTTTTCAGTATTCCAATAATCCTGAGGCCCCTGTTAAAATGAGAGCTCCTATTTAAGCTACCTAAAGGAGCACCTGCAAGTCAATAACTGAAGCTCAATTCCTGCCCCGATACTTTAATTCTAGTAATAATGATTTTTTACAGTATAAATATCAAATTGCCACTTATTTGAAAAGACCCTGGCCAATTTGTCACTAACAGCTGTAATGTGTTTATGTTTACTGCCTCCTAAAGAGAGACAAAACAGGTCCATATAGTATGGCATCTTTTTGTTTTTGTTTAGTAATTTTATGATTTAGACTAAATGAAACTAAATCTTATACAAATCCAGCATAAACTATTGAAAACAGTGACACTTAGAATAAATCATGTATTCACATATTCTGCCCATTTTGCTAGTGACGAAATATCAGCAAAAAAATAATTTTAGACAAACCTTGAAGAACATATTCATTTCAGACAAACTAGTTCCTAAAATTGATGTCTATGTTTACATGCAGTACGTATAAAAATTCTACAAAGATGCGAACAATATGGTACTTTGTCATAGGAAAGGGTGCGGAAACCATCCTAAAGCTCGTCCAATAGCCCCAACCATAATTATGATCTTAAAAGCTTACTGCATTTATAGAAATCAATTAATTCAAATTTTTCAACATTATAGCCACAGTAAATATCTGTTAAAACGAATTGGTATAATTATAATATACATCTCTATCTGTATATCTACTAAGAAAATATTGCAAAACTGTGCCTGAATCGTTGTTATCCCTCCTGCATTGCTGTTGTGTCAAACTCAAATTTTGTTATCAGATACACTTCTAAACTGATATTCCTTCATAAATCATACTTAAAAGCATCTCAGACATGAAATCAGTGCAAGCAGAAGAACTTAGAAATTCACAGAAATTGCTCTACAGGATCCAGTGAACAGTCTACTGAGCTTTCTCGGTCTACAATCTTCTACCCGACCTTCGATGTAATTATACACTTGAAATAAAAGGCATGCAAAATTAATATAAGTGTATGTGTAGCATTACAAATTACCTGAAATACTTGTCTGATATGCAGTTTTTTTGTAAATTCTACAAAGATGTGAAGAATACAGAAATAAATCAGATGAAAAAGTACGGAAAGTACCCTATCGACCTAGCTATTACTGCGCTCTTCTGAAGCTTACTTCATTTATAGAATTCAATAAATTTATATTTAAAAACATTATTACCACAAAAACATCTATTTAGGCGAATCGGTATTATTATAGACTTATCTATCATTAAATCTACTAGGAAAACATGGCAAACTAACACTCATGCCTGAATTGTGGTAACCTCCCCTGAACTGCTGCTCTGAAGAACTCAAATTTTGCTTCAAGATATACATCTAGACACATATTTCTTCATAAATCATACTGAGAAGCATCTCGGACATAAAAACTGCACGCAGAAGAGCTTAAAATATCTCAAGATTTGCTCATAAGGAGGCTGTAAACAGTCTTCAGAGCCTCTCATCCCACAATCTCCTACTTGACTCTTAAAACCTCACACAAATGTCTGTTACACATCTGAAAGACATGGTAAATAAATAAAATGAGTGTTTGTGTAGAATTAGAAACTATCTGCAATACATGTCTCTTACCAAGTTTTTTATGAGGTCTTAAGGACGAGAAACCTGGTGACGAGATAAGCAAAATTTGCCAATTTCCATCGCTGCAGAAAATTCCCGAGTATTGATAGCAACAATAATAATTATTGTTGCACTGTTTCTTATTTCAGTAACACTGAAATACCTGAAAATAAGCTCAAATTTATGTGTCATCTATTATACTATTTTTTCAGTATTCCAATTTTCCTGAGGTCCCTGCTCAAAGGAAACTTCCTTTTTAAGTTATCTTAAGTAACGGATGCATTTGCACCTGCAAGTCCATCCGTCCTAATTCCAAAATGGAAACTTCTCAACTGATTGTCACTCAATAACTGAAACTCCATTCCTGCCGCCGAAACTTCAATTCTAGTAATAATGATTATTTTACAGTAAAACAACCCGATTGCCATTGATTTGTGAATTTGACCATGGCCAATAGACACTAACAGCTGAAAACTGTAGTACAATAATTTCATACACATCCAGCATATATAGTTGAACACAATGACAATTAGAATAATTAATGTGGTCACAAATTCTGTCCATTTTGCTAGTGACAAAATATCAGTAAAAAGCTATTTTTGAGAAAAACACTTAAACACGACTTCATTTCAGACAAATTAGTTTCTAGAACTGGTGTCTATATTTACATGCAAGACGTATAAAACTCTACAAAGAAGCAAGCAATATGGTACTGATTCAGAGCTAAAAGCGCGGAAAGAACTCTGAAGTCATTTCTAAAACCCGAGTCATTATTGTGCTCTTAGAAAATAATTTCCTTAGAAATTAATGGATTTAAATTAGACAACATTATTGCCACAGTAAGCATCCTTTTAAGCGAATTGGTATCATTATAGATATCTCTATCACCAAAAACATGGTAAAAGAGACTCTCATTTCTGAAGTGTGTTTAACTCACCTTAATTTCTGTTCTTAAAAATCACATTTTGTTACAAGATAAACTTCTAAACTGATATTCCTTCATAAATAATACTGAAAAGGATCTGAGACATTAAATAAATGATGCACGCGGGAGAATATACAAAGTCTAATGATTTGCTCTTAAGGAGGCAGTTAACATACTTCAGATCCTCACAGCCTACAATCTTCTACTTGACTTTCAAAACCTCATACAAATGTCTGTAACTACACATTTGAAACAAAGACATGAGCAATTAATACGAGTGTTTGTGTAGCATCACAAACTGTCTGCAATACATGTCTTATATCTAGTTATCTGTATATAAGACCTGCATTCTGTGCTGTCCCGGTCGCAATATTAGATGACGAGAAGATCTAAATATGCCAATTTTCAAATCGCTGCAGAAAATTCCCTGCAATTTATGGCACAAATTGTTGCACTGTTTCCTACATCAGCAGCACTAAACAATCTGAAAATAAGCTCAATCGTACGTGCCATTTATACCATTTTCCAGTATTCAAATTTTCCTGAGGCCCCTCCTAAAATAAGAGCTCCTATTTAAGCTATCTAAATGAACGCATGGATTCACATCTGCAAGTCTAAACGTCATCATTTCAAGATGAAGGCTACTCAACTGATTTTTAATCAATAAATGAAACTCTATTCCTGAAACTGAAATTTCAATTCTAGTAATAATGTTTATTTTACAGTACAAATATATATATCCAATTGTCAGATATCTGTCAATTAGACAATCGCCAATTTAGTTTTATCAGCAGTGAATTGTTTAATGCCTCCATAATAGAGACACAACAGATTCACAAAGTATGATATCATCTGCTGTTTATTTTGTATTTTTACTGATTTACACGGAAAGAAACTTAATTGCATACACATCCAGCATATAATATTGAAAACAATGATAATTAGAATTAATCATGTTTTCACAAATTCTGCACATTTTGCTAGTGACGAAATATCAACAAAAAGATATTTTTGAGACAGACCCTTAAAATCATATTCATTTCAGACAAATTAGCATCTAAAATGGGTGTCTATGTTTATATGTAATATTCTAAAACCCGTCATATATCCTAACTGCATTGATGGAAATCAATGGAATTAAATTTGACAAAAATATTGCCACAGTAAGCATCTGTTTATGCAAATTTGTATCATAATAAATATATTTATCATTATATCTACTAAAACGCAGGGCAAAACTGACATTCATTTTTGATTTGTGGTTGTTTCCCCTTAATTGCTGCTCTTAGAAAAAAACATCACACCTTGTTTCAAAGTACTATTCTTAACTCATAGTATTTCATAAATCATATGGAAAAGCATCCTAGACATCAATAAATCAAGCGGAATATCTTACACATTCTCATATATCACACAAATCTCTGTAACTGCACATCTGAAATAAAAGACAGGCAAAATTGAAACGATTGTTTGTGTAGCATTACAAACTATCTACAATACATTTTTTATATTTAGTTATCTGCTTACAAGAGCGGTATTGTGCTCTCCCGGTCGCGAAATCTGAAGACAAGAAAAGCTAAATTTTACAATTTTCAAATCGCTTCAGAAAATTCTCAACAAGTGATAGCATCGATTGTTGCACTGTTCCCTACTTCAGTATCAATGTCAAGCCTGAAAATATGCTCAAATTTATCTGCCATAAATACCGTTTTTTTCACTATTCCAATTTCCCTGAGGCCCATGCTGAACTGAGAGCTCTTATCTAAGCTATCTAAAGGAACGCATGCATTCGCACCTGCAAGTCTATACGTCATAATTTCCAGATAAAGGTTACTCAACTGATTTTCACTCAAAAGCTGAAATACCATTCTTGCCACTGAAATTACAATTCTACTAATAATGGTTATTTTACAGTACCATACAATATCCAATTGCCACATATTTGTAAATTTGACCCTGGCCAAATTGCCACTAACAGCTGAACATTGTTTACTGCCTCCTTAAGAGAGACAAAAGAGATTCACATAGTATGACAATAATTTCATAAACATCCAGCATATACTATTGAAAACAGTGACAATTAGAATTATTCATGTATACAAAAAATTCTGCCCATTTTGCTAGTGACGAAATATTGCAAAACGCTAATTTAGAGACAAACCTTGAAGGACATATTCATTTCAGATAAACTTGCTCCTAAAATGTGTGTCTATGTTTACATGCAATACGTATAAAGTTCTACAAAGAATCGAAAAATAGAGTACTGATTCAGATGAAACAACGCTGTAATTTCTCTAAAGCCCGTCCTATAGTCTTACTGCATTCAAATCAACGAACTTAAATTTGAATTTAAATTCTGAATTGTGGTTTTCTCCAATTAATTGCTGCTCTTGAAAAAAAAAAACTCACATATTGTTTCAAGATAAACTTCTAACCTCCTATTCCTTCAGAAATCATACTGAAAAGCATCCCAGACATCAAAACATGCACGCGGAAGAAGTTAAAGATTCTCAAGAATTGCTTTCAAGGAGGAAGGTAAAGAGTCTTCAGAGCTCAGAGCTTCTCGGCCTACACTTTCCTTTTTGACTTTCGAAACCTCACACAAATGTCTGTAGGTGCACATCTGAAATTAAAGACAAGGAAATGCGATATGAGTGTTTATGTGGCATTACAAACTCTTTGCAATACATGTTTTATATCTTGCTATCTGTTTACAAAGAAATTACAAAGAAGCGAACAAAATTCTAGTAATCAGAGGAAACTGTGTGGAAAGTACCGTATAGTCCGTTGTATAACCCATGGCATTGTTCTGCTCTTAAGAAGCGTACTGCATTGATAAAATCAGATGTATTTAAATTTGACAACGTTTTTGCCACAGTAAGCATCTGTTTCAGCAAATTTGTATTATAAAAGACATATTTATCATTATATCTACTAGCAAAACATGGCAAAATTGACTCACGTTTGAATTGTGTTTACCTCCCCTTAATTGCTGCTTTTAAAAATTCAAATTCCCATCCAGCATTCTATATCGGCTCGATATCAAACGGACGTCGTTGTCTATAACGGCCCGATATCGGCTTCAATATCGGCTGCAAATAGGAATGATGTCGGTCCGACGTCGGCAGACGATATCGGGCCAACATCATAATGACATCGGCCCGACATTGGCAAACGATGTTTGGCTAACATCAAAATGATACCCGCCCGATATTGGCAGATCATATCGTCGTCGCGAAATAGTGTGACATGCAGTGCTTCATCAAAGTTTTCTTCAATTATACACTTTAGTAATTTACTTGAGTACAGATGTGTCTCGCATCATATGTATGATGGTTATTAGATTTTATTGATATAACATTTTTCTCAACTATATACTTCATGTTTTATACAGTTTCGTAAGTTTTCTGTATATTCTTAACACTTTTAAAATTGTTCAATTAGAATTTTAAACATAAATTATTTATATTTTCATTTTTTGTAAATATAAATATTTCTATGGCGGCATTCTACATAAAATAAAAATGCACCTTAATTATAACCTTCCCTTATTACAATAAAATTTTGATAAATACCGTTTACAAATTTTGTTTGGAAACTAGTTTAATTATTTCTGGCATACATCATATTTGCTTAATAAATTAGCACAGGTAAACAATTGAGATTACTTTTTCACGTTTATCAATAATATTTTGAAAAATATAGCTATTTAAGAGAATCCAATATCGGCCCGATGTCAATCCGACTTGCGGAATAGTTACATTGATTGATGTAGATCTACCTATTTCAATAATTTTCGGCAGTTCAACGGTCCGATCTCGGCGATATATGATCATTTTGTGTCGATTCGCCGTAAAACCTAATTCACTCACTCACAACGGCCCGACATCGGCCCTACATCAGCACATTTTGCCGAAATTCCGACATTATACCTATATCGGGCCAATATAGTCATGCTGGCTGAGTTAGATCCAATCTAATCATCGAAACAAATATTCCCTCACTTCAGAGCTTGTAGGCATACAGTCTCCTACTTGACTTTCAAAAACCTCACACAAATGTCTGTAACTTACACCAGAAATAAAAAAAGCATGAACAATTAATATGAGTGTATGAGTAACATTACAAACTATCTGCAATACACGTGTTGTATTTAGTTATCTTTTACAAGGCCTTAATTTTGTGCTATCCCTGTCGCAAAATCTGATAACGAGGAAAGCTAAATTTGACAATTCTAAATCGATGCAGAAAATTCCCGTTTTTTTTTTTGATGGGGGGGGGGGGGGCACTATTCCAATTTTTCTTGGGCCCTGCATATTGAGAGCTCCTATTTAAGCTAACTAAAGGAACGCATCCATTCGCACATGCAAGTCTATACATTATGATTTCAGGATGAAGGCTCAACTGATTTTCACTCAAGAACTGAAACTCCATTCCTGGCAATGAAACTTTAACTCTGGTAATAATTATTACTTTTCAGTACAAATATACAATTCAATTCGTAAATTGCAACAAAATTGTAAACTAGTTTCTAAAACTGGTGTTTTGTTGACATGAAATTCGTATGAAAATTCTACAAAGATGCGAACAATATGGTACTGATTCTGAGGAAACTGTGCGGAAATTACACTTAAGCCCGTCCTATAGCCCGAGCCAGTATTGTGCTCTTAAAAAGCTTACTGTACTTATAGAAATCAATGCATTTAAATTTGAATGCCTTATTTGACAACATTATTGCCACAGTAAGCATCTGTTAAAGCGAACTGGTATTATAAAAGATATATCAATAATTATATCTAACATGGCAAAACTGACTTTCATTCCTGAATTTTTGATATTTTCCCTTAATTGCTTCTCTTAAAAGCTCATATTTTGTTTCAAGATAAACTCATTTTCCTTCATAAATCATACTGAAAAGCATCTCAGACATCAAATGAATGCAATCGAAGAACTTACAAATTCTAAAGATTCTCAAAGTACAATCGTCTGCTTCAGAGCTTCTCGGCCTACAGTTGCCTGCTTGACTTTCTGTACCTCACAAACTGCCTCTTACTACAAACCTGAAATAAACGTATTGCACTATTAACATAACTGTTTGTGTGGCATTACAAACTATCCGTAATGCATGTCTTATATCTAGTTTTCTGTTTACAAGACCATAATTTTGTGCTCTCCAGTCGCGAAATGTGATGACGAGTCAAGATGAATATGCAAAGTTATAAGTATTTTTGCATGTTTATTATATGCTAAGGTTTTATGATTTCAAGTAATCGAACCTCCTGCTTTTTTATGAATGTTATAAAAAGCCTTGTTACATCCAAGAATATCCGTAATACTTCAGTCCCTTTTTGTAGCTGTTATGACATAGCAATTGTTAAAAAAATATTACCTAATATTAAAGTAGCCTTTATTCATCAGAACTACTATGAACACTAGCAGTGATAAAATGTTCAATATCAGATGCTTCCGTATTGAAAATATGTCTTAAAATAACATTTTGAATGATAGTTATATAAGCAAAATTGATATCTACTTCATACAGATATGTCTCACATGGAAATCATGTGCTAAAATGAAAGAGTTCTTAGATACCAGGAGTATTTGGTGGAAGGCACGGGGAGAAGTCTCCATTTTTCATACAGGCAGACGTTTTTATTTCTGTTATCTGAGAGATCTGAAATAAATAAGAAATACGCATGCTACATGTTTTGATATAAGACTAAGAACAATGTTTGTTTGTATAATGCACACAGTATATTAAGTCACATCTATAGTAAATTAATCTACAGACTGTAACTTCATTTTGCCTTGAACATATCAATTTATGTCATTGTCAAGGAATATATTTGTATCAGACTTTTGTGTTTACTTTTTGTAAAAGATGTACTTTTACTTGTTAAGAAATTTCTACTACTAAAGTTGGTCTTTGAAAAAAAATAACACGTCTAATTTCATATCCATGTTTGCTTGTTCTGTCAATGTCATAAGTATTTTATTGCTAGAGGGACTTTAACTACGACCTGTCACTCATAGTTTACATTTTTTTATTTTCTTTTTAATGAGTTGACTCTGTTTATCACCGTACTATCTTAAACATGTATGGCTATGCCCGTTTATTAAAGTCAAATCATATTTCTCTTTTTAAGCATTGGTTGTACGAAAAAAAGAATTTTGATATAAATTTGCACTTGTAAAGAATCAATACTTAACTAAAACTGCATATACACATTATATATAAACACCAATGCAATTTGCAAGGTCTAAACTGTGCGTCGCAGTAAGGAAATATTGCTTATTTAAACGCTAGATCAAAAATATAATAGTATGCTCATTGCAAAATGAGAGTCATTTTGAAATTTATAATGGCAACATTTTGATAGAAATATTTTACCACTGGAATGCTCCAACGACTATATGTAATTCAAATGACTATTTGCCGTATAATCTATATAATGAGAGTAATATTTTTCAGAAAGAAATTCAAACCAAATTTTAGATATTTATAGTTTCACTACGTAAAAGGTCTTACTTGTGTATCTTTGTATTTTATCTGCAGATATATGGATGTGAACTTAGAGATATATAACATCTGCTGCAATTTGACAGGTCTTGTATCTGTAGTAATAAAATAAATGTAACTTATGAACTGGGACAGTAAACAAAATTTACCATGATTCTAAAATAGGTTCCTTTTATATTTGGACTACTGAGAGGACAATCAATGTATGCAATCAAACGTATTCCAGCTATTTAATCCTTTATATCTAAAGTTCTAAATATTGTCATTGTTCTCACTTTAAATTACGCGACGTGAAAGAAAAAGTTCAAATTATCGGTAAAATATTTTAAGTCGACGATTTTCGACTTGGAAGCTTTTAGTGGAATTTGGTATTTTTCAGATATAATTTCTTAAATTTGTGGGTAATACATTAATGTTTTGCCTATTGGACATTACAGCTAAAAGTAAGAAATTTAATCTTTAAATATCTACTCATTAGGATATCAGCTGTGGATTAACTTTTTCCATCATTTTTACTGTCGCTTATTTAGTTTATACTAATTTGTTTTAGCTCTATTGCGATGAAAGCTTCAAGCTTACTTGAACCACTCTCGAGTCCGCTTCCTGGAAAAACCAGTACTGGTGTCATATGAGAAGTCATGGTCGTGACCCCAGTGGGGTTCGAACCCACGACCCCTGGATTAAGCGGCCGACACCTCATCCACTAGACCACAGCTCCCCTTGAAAATACGCTGCTAATCCGGACCTTCAGATCCAGGCGTACAGTTTTCTTCTCAATATATTTCAAGATGTGTCGTTATGTTACTACAGGAAAAAAAACGTTAATTTTAATGTTTTCAAGAACGAAGAATAAAGGGTTACTCCGATCTTTTAGATATTTACATATCATCTCTATTACAATGTATGATTAACTGGTTAATCGTAAATAAAACTTTGCAGTAAAGTAAGTACATTTCAGAGCTTTAAATCATAATTTCCCTTCTAGGCATATTCTGTAACACCTAATATGAACATCTGATTCTCCTTACTCATTCCTGTGTTGAAATTAATCCAGCATTACAATGATTACT
Organism: Mercenaria mercenaria; assembly: GCF_021730395.1. NCBI lineage: Eukaryota > Metazoa > Mollusca > Bivalvia > Venerida > Veneridae > Mercenaria > Mercenaria mercenaria. The sequence continues at coordinate 65,724,621 of NC_069368.1, read as the reverse complement.
GCATGGTTAAAGCATTTTTTACATAAATAAAGTATGTGATTTAACGCGCATGTCACTGAAATCTGATTTTTCAAAATTAAACACTTAATCAATTATGTAGCGAATCTAATCTCCATTTTTAACTAAACCCAACTTACCGAACGTTATTTTCTTTTCACATTACAGAACACGCATATACATAAGCGAAGCATGCTTTTGTTTCTTTTTTAGTTGCATTATATTCGAGTGTCCTTTCCCGTTTGATTCTAAACTTCACCAATACATTTTAGTTAATTATTCAAAATGTATCTCATTTTAAGATACAGGTACAAGATCTACCTAACTGTCTTGTAGTAAACTTGTATTATATTGAAAGTAAAAAAATATCTGCGCCAATAACAGACCCCTAGAAAATCTGAACTAAAATAAGTCAGCTATACTTACAATATACAAAATATGCATTTTATAATAATTTAACTAATACCTCAGTTCACAAAATAAACTTACATTTAATGAAATCGGATACTTATTTAAACAGATACACCTGGATGAATAAAAATAAGAAAAAAAAAACATATTTCTTCTAAAAATCGAAAACAGTGGCTAGCAAAATATTACGCACGATCGTTATTAGAACATCTAAGTTTCGTATATTTCGTCTATTTATTTCGTTATACACTCTTATTTAAAAAAATAACACACTTTACTTTTTTACATTTTTAAGCTACCGTGCGTTATTTTGAATGAAAACATTGGTTTCGCCATTTTTAATATCCCATAGATTACGTCTTTTCATTAGTTTAACTCTCCCTTTTAAACGGTTAAGTATATTTCTATTTCTACAAACTTTAAAAAAATAAAAACTTTTAAAACCCCGCTTCCACTCGTTATAACAGTAATAACACAACACACTTAAAGTAAAGTTTAATTGATACTTTTTATCTGCCGTGCCTTATTTTTAACATTTGTTTTGATATCAGCATTCTTTATTTGATACATTCCTCAACAAATCCGATGTTTTTCTAGACAAAAATATTTTATAAGACTCTTTTTTATTAGCGTCAGCAGTTTTCAATAAGATGATTATAATCTAAAAAACGAAGGTTTTCAGTTAACGCCAGCTTTTCGATAAAGTTCCAAAATGTAGTGAACAAGTGATATCTTTGAAATTATGCAATCTCCATATGAAGCCCCGATATATTTCTTTTTATGTAAACACATAAACCTTGATTACATATTTCGGGAAATCGAATTGTTCTTATTTTAACACTTCTTTTAACATTTATATATGATTACAATCTCAAAACATACCACATGATGCTGTTATGGTCACTGGTACCAAACCAGAAAGAAACTGCCAGTGTACATGTACCCTATCGCTAGGGTTTTGCTATAAGAACCATAGTCATGAACGGGGAAATGCACTAACTAATTTCAATCGTACATTTCTCGCCTAAAACACACAAGTCGAGCATATTGAATAAGCGATAATTTATCTTCCATAGTAACAAGTCACATTGTCACAATAGATCATATTGCTGAGATACTCCACTTTTTATGCTTTCGTCAACGTTACTGAAAAAACTTGCGTGAACTTCCCTTATGAACAATTGGTCTAAAGTCACAGCCGTGTGCACATATTAGGCGGAATGTAAACAAACAAATCCAGAATGCAAGTAAAATCACAGTAATAGAATGAAACCTCAAAATGTTGAATGCAGTTGACCTTAGAAATTATTGTTTTTAACTAGAAGCCATTCATTGGTATGTACGCATTTATATTGTTTATTTAATTCACGTTGCACATTTATGCTGTATATACACATTTTAGTGTGCAAGTGTGGTTCATGTTTTCATACAAAAGTAAATTAAGTAACAAAACCCTTGATAATCGTTATATATGTGTAAGTGCTACTTAAATGTTTCAGATATACAACAACATCAATTATTGAAAAGAATAATAAAATGCTTTTGTGTAACGCTTCACAGAATAAAATATTTTGCAACTGCTTTCGTATGACAAATCAGAATAACCAAATAAATTTCATTATATCAATAAAAATTTATTTGTTTCACATGGTCCAAATAAACGACAATGTTTTACATGCTCACTATTCTCTTCTTAGGATCAGTTTGAAACCTGAGCAGAAATGTGGAATTTTGAATTTGTTAACGAGAGGTTTAATGTGCTAAACCCAATCCCGCTCCTTTGAACCGACTTCTGTTACGAAATAACATTGGTATGAGTCAATGATCAAATGTCATGGCAACAACGTGACCATTATGATATTAACTACAAATATAATGAACCTGTCACATATAATTAAGTATTTTTATGACCGCGTGCCTTCTTAAATCTTTATCGGATTAAAGCAGCGGATTTCATTGACGGCAGTTGATTTTCAACTATACAACATTGATTGATCATGCTATATCTCCTATCTCAGTAACAGTGTAACAAAGGAAGAAATACAGTGCAACATCTGTAGGGCACCAACCTTTAGGAGATACAAATATTGACTAATATGTAGAGGTTGTTGTATTAGAGAGGTAAATTTGTCAGTATAAAGATTCAACATCTGAAATCATTTTCGTAGATTCCCTAGATTTTTGTAGATATCCTCAAAATTAAGGTGTATAAATTATCAACTTTTAAGCGTTCAGGACATTTATAATGGATACTGGTGAACCATTGGGAAGAACCCAACACATCGCTTGACAGAGAAATGAACAATTACATCTTAAATAACGAATTCTTATAAGCATTTTCTATCTACTTGAAAGTATTAAAACGTTTTATTAAATTCGTAGGTAAAGGTAACAGTTATAATAGGATAACCATATGATTTTCAGATAGTAAGTGCATATCTAATATGTACTCTACATTTACAACAAAGTATCTTGAGTGTACATGATTTAAAATAAAGCACTGAAGCTGCCACTATGGGTTAACCCGAATTACTTACACCATTTTATCTTAGTTTTATCTTTCAGGTCGATAATGCCCATCGAAAATAAAAGGCTGAAATGCTTAAATAAGTACATTATGAATAACTGTGTAAGATTTTAAGAAAGTGTAATGCATCTATCAACCAAAAGCAACTAAACATTGCAATAAAAATGTAAATATCAAATGCCTTTTAATATAATTAAAATTTTAAAAGAAGCCTTACATACCGACATCCAAAGTCCAAAAGATTTTATTTACACGTCCCGTAGAGAGGTATTGCAAAGATGTACTGATGACATTTCACTGGGACGAAACGAAATATCCGGCCCTGTAAGGTCTTCTGCTAAAAAGTTAGGGGTGTAAAAGGTACAATTCAATAAATTATATTGAAGCTAGCGGGTGCAATATAACTGATGTTATACTGGGTTCAGTTTGATGACAGCAGGTTACATACGCACTCTATGAACTCAAGTATAATCGCATAGAAAGAAAGTGAAATAAAAATGAATTCAACGACATTTTAAAAACGTTCATTAACTTCTTTAGAAATAAGTCATAACAACTGTACCAAAATTACTTCAAAATCAAATGAAGCAGTAACTATCATCTGACACTTAAAACACTATTGGTAAAAGGGCTATCCGTAGCAACTCGTAAAGATTTCATTTTTTAGGTCTTCTTTAATTAACTCGTAACGACACAACTTGACATTATTTAACCCAAATCAACCTCTTTATTTTTGTTAAGTTGTCTAGCGTTCAAAAATATCAACACATGATATATAAGTCATATACAAGCCCCATTGTCAAATATGTAGCATAAATAACGAAAACAATTTCGAGCGTTGGTAACATGCATTACATTTTGTTTTATTGCATCGATTCCTAATCTAGTTAAAGATGTTACGTAAATATGCAAATCCTGGATAAAGAAACATCACTGCTTACAATTTTCCATAAATATTGTGTTTTCATGTCATTCTATGTACTAAAATATTAAGCATTAGATTTCCTTCTTCGCGTTTCGATAAAATAGATCTCTCAATCATAAATGTTATTTTGCATTTGAAGAAAATGTGTTTAAAAATATGACAAATGGTAAAATGTTGAATGATGCTGGGTACTCCTCAAGTGACTTTTGAAGACTTAAGATTTCTTTCTAAAGAAAATGGAGAAAGTATTTATACATTTGGTAATTCAGAAACGAATTATATTTTTATGTTTGGAAGATTGATATGCGTTGTGTGACATGTTTATTAGATTAGAGATCAATATAATTAAATAAAGTTAACTAACATGTTTAACTTTCTTGAATATGTATATCATATGCACACAATTCGAACAAAAATCTAACATAGAGTTTGAGGCGTACTTGAGGTGAATTATCGTCGAATGTTCATTCTCATATTTAAAGGTGCTCGCTACAGTTTTTCCGGACGGGTCGAAATTTACCCCAACACCGTGCCAATTTTGTTGTGTTTCTAATCGATATAGCTCATTGTAGAGTTGGAGCGGTCTTCTGCGGATGCCCGGAAGTGATTATCTAATGTCGCGTAGGGCAAAAATTCGCAAATTATTGTATATTTGCATGCATTTAATGTATAATATGTATAATATACTGACTAGAGGTTAGGGTAAGTATCACCATGGTTACAAAATATATACATTTAAAGTATATTTAGTTCAAATTGCTTCAATCCGACATATAGTGGAGTCTGTAATTTATATCGGTGCTCCAACTCTGCATTGACTCACAGCTGTTTCTAATCCCGTACAGTACCCATACCGTACATCCGTATTCGAAAACTATAGGTTTGGTCGGAGAAAGGTGGAAACGTTCATCGTTCTATGGCATCAAAATGCTTTAGAAACACCTTAAAATCCGCTTATTAAGAAATCTGCCGTTTGATAATTTGATATACAGTCAAACCTGTCTATAAAGACACCCTTGGGAGGGCCAAAATGTGGTTTTTATTCGGAGGAGGTTATTATTCACAGGTTAAAATACACTGTAAATGTTGAAATGGGAAACAAAACATGTGGTCTTTAGAGCCAGGTGGTCTCTGTTCAGAGGTGGTCTTTAACACAGGATTGACTGTATCTCTAAGTCATTTGCTCAAACACTGAAAGAGTATTTCGTACTAACCTGCGTTGTATAAATGCCCTCGTTGTAATTTGATTTAAGCGAAATCTAATATGGTGACCTATCAATTTTCTTTTTGTTCTAGATTAGATAGACATAACCAAAGGTATAAGTTTGATTAAATTTTATTATGTGAAACTCGATAAAATAGCAAAAGTACCAACTTAAAATTGACAAAAATATGCAAAAATAGCCCTTGCGTCTGCTGAACAAGTATTCCTTTCTTTACAAAATCATTTTCTTTTGATTTCTCTGAGCATGTTTCAAATAGATATATTGTTTTCCGTTATAAAAATGCTACGATATCAAATTTATGCTGATTATTGTACTTTACTGAAATATATTTTAGAATTATAGAATTTTTGAAAAATGTTAAAAATAGCAACATATCTAGGGGCTAATTAAATTGAAACAAAGCCGGTGACCTAGTATTTTTATTTCATTTTTCAATACATCATAACATGATCTTTTAATACAAAACATTTCATCAAAATCTATCACTGAGAAAAAAAATTACGAAACTGTAGCGAGCGTCCTTAAAGAGGGTCTTTACCATCAATCAGGACGCCTCTACATTTATGAAATGCTGCATCCCAACTACGCATTTTGTATTAAGAAATTCCTTACTCTGCATTTATTTAAGTTTTGAATGATATGGGTAGAATGATCATGTTGAAAATATATGAAAATGGATACATATATATCACTTTCAGTGAGAGAAAATATAGCTTCTCTGGTTCCAATCAGTTAAAAAGACTAAAATGTCACTACTGATTTGTGAGACATGAAAACAAAGATTTGTGCGTGTTCGTTTGTACTGCTAGGCGTTTTGCAGTAATTGTACTGGTATATTGTGCTGGTGCTTTAGTTCGTATAAATTATCTGTGCTATATAATAATTTATAATGCGAACTTGTATTCTAGCGGATCTCACGTATTGGAAAGTAAACTGTTCTGAATTTAATTATATCCCTTAATGCAAACTATCTCTATATATTCAGTGTATTCTCGAGATCCAGCTCACTTTCAGAGAGAGAAAATATAGATTCTCTGGTCCTAATCAGTTAAAAAGTCTTAAATGTCACTACTGATTTGCGAGACATGAACACAGAGATTTGAGTATATATATGCAAATGTTGAACCAGTACGAATGTGTAGTACAATTCGGGCTGGTATATAAAGCTGCATCAAAACAAACCTTAACTGGGTTAGTGGACTTTCTGTGGCATGTTCGTTAGTACAGCTAGGCGCTTTGCCGTTATTGTTCTGGTATATTTCTCTACCACACACGCACGCATATATATTAGTTCTTGTTTATGATAAACATAATTTGAATTAGGAGATTTTTAATAGTACAGTAAAATGGTGTAAAAATACTTCAGAAAATGGGAAAAGCATGCAACTTGGTACATAACTACTTTAGGGCAAAATACTAAAAATGAGCATGAGACTCACTCCGAAAAATCCAATATGGCCGAAAAATCCAAGAGTGCCGCCAAATATGTATATATTTTCAAAAATACATAATATTATATATAAAATTTCTACTGACACTTACAGTCATCAGTATTATAAGCTAAAATCACCTGCCTGAATAAATCCAAACATATTATATTAACAAAAATACCGCTCTTCCAACAAAAATGAAAAAAGTTGCCTCCCTTGGATAAAATGTGCTATTAAGCAGAAGAAAAGCCATAATGCATTTATATGAATCAAAATATAGTATATAATGGTAATTGGCATATCAAGAATGTTTAAAATGGCAACAGTCCTGTGCAGAACTTTACAACAATTGTAAATTAATTAATTATAAATACATTCGAACTTCGTAACTGGAACCCATCAGGACCGACTAAATTTGTTCGAATTATCGGTAGTATGAGTGATCGAAAAATATATTATAAAGGAATTTGTTTGGGACCTGACGATAGATTAATTGAAGAATGGTGTTCGAATTTTCAGAGTTTGAGCAAACGAAGTTTTAGTCTGTAATGTGTATTAGTGAATAAATGACATGTGTTTCACTTTGTCATTAGTTTTCGTGACTCAGAATTTGTAAGTGTTGCTGTATTCATTTCAATTTATTTACACTAGGAGAACTAATGACACTTAATAAAACTATATAATTCATAAATTATGTTAGTGTGATAGACCATGTGAACATCCCTGGCCTGTCAGATCATCAAGATTTCTTTGGGAAAAAGTCATTGCCGGTTGATCAGCGTAATCAAATTTACATTTGCATGTCCCTGTAATATTCTGTTTTGGTCAAATTGTAGCACATTGTGCCATAACAATGGTTTTATAGTTTAATGTCATAAGCATATAATGTACAGTCACTAATGCCCTGATCACTCTCAGGCAAAGACCATGAAGATCATACTGCTTCCTGAAAATTTTGACGCGGTGGGGACGGGGATCAAACTCGAAAAATGTGCACTTCTAATATTCATACTGCGCGCTTTTAACATCCTTGCCAGGTTCTCACGGGGTCTAACACGTTCACACTAATTTTCTTACCACGCGCTTCTTCACGTCCAGTGTATTCTTACTACATTCTTAGTACGACCAGTCAGATTGCACCTCTCGCTTACCATGCTTTAACCATATGCTTATCACCTTTTCACTGCAGTCGTCGGCTACTTATAAATACTACGCCATGCGCCTCTTTTTTTCCATTCCTTCTGCAAGTTATATTGACATAATTGTGTCCGCATCTACACTCAACAACCATAAATTACAATAAACGACGACCCCCACCCCACCCCATCGCCCAAATGAAGAAAAAAGAGCAGTCTTATAAAGAAATTGCGGTGGAATAAGCAAAAGCTGTGTGAAGGATATACGGAGGTCCAAAAGTCCACTACAAGCTGCCAGTGCTGCTGAGTCCATGATTATGTGGCAATTTCTGATGATGTTCGATACCCATTGCTGATTGAAAACGAAGTGATTGGGAATTGGATCCAGTATTCATACTTAATTTTCAGAATCTGAACCAATCATGGCGAGAACCTGCTGCAAACGTGACATAGATGTGTTAAGAACCGAAAGAACGTATTAATAACTTTATGCGGTATACTACAATGTGGCATGCACGTAGCATGGTCATAGCACACAAGCGTAGATAAGTTGTAGTAAGAACTCCACTGACGTAGCAAGAACGCAATGATAACCCAATGACAGCGCAGTGAGCACGCCATGCAGCCTTTTCTGTCCGCACCACGCTTGTACTATGTCCTACTAGGTTTTAGTTAATCATTACTACGTCCTTCCTGCTTCCTGATTAGACCGCGTTCTCACTACATTTGTTTTGAACATGTCCAAAATTCGACCGCGTTCTCTACACTCATATAGACCATAATTATTAATTATCATGTTCTTATCGGAGTCTACTGTATTTCGTCTACATTGTGCAAGTACTTACTGCGTCCTGCTAGTTTTTACGACGTAGGGGGAACGTGGCTGAGTGTAACGGGGGTATAGATTAAGAGCAGAATCTATCATTTCTACAAGAAAAATGTGCTCTAATATCTATTTCTGGACATTTTACTGAAATTAAAATTAAATTAAATGTGAGTACTTGAGGATTTTTCTAATGAGCACAGGTACATTCGAAACACAATTTTAATACCAATTTAAATTACTAGTTTTAAGATGACAAATATTATCTATTTACCATTTGTACTTCCAGTTAAATAGTCCAGTGTAAGAATAACACTGTCTTGTCAAACAAAACTAACCAGTACAGCTCGCGCTTACCGGTGAATCAAGCTTTTAAATGCATTTTCTACATCTTCCTACAAGCAAACTGTTCGTATTATATTTCTGGGGTATAAATGGAGGCTTTCGATACTCTTCTTTACAGCAAAACATGTCAAGTAGCTTGATCAACCATCTGTTCACATATAGATTAGGGCTATAATGTGCATTCCTGCATCGTCTGCTACACCTCTTGAACATACTAAAAAAGGTTGCCCATTAGGTCGGGCACATATGGGTGTTGGGTGTTCTATCACTTTCCTAAAATTCCTAGTCAAGATAAATAAGGCTGACCAGAGAGATCTTTGATATATTGGAACCTCTCCAATAGTTTTTGTCTCAAGTACCCGAGTCTCGTACCAATAGCTCCTCAAGTGCATTTGCAACCTCGATAAAGTCTGTCGAGGAAGACGTAATTTGTCAAACGTGATGAAATGCTCTGCCCTGCCTTATGCAAGTTAACTAAAGTTGTCGACAATCTCGTGCTTGTGTGTACTGACAAGAGTATCTGACATGTACCTTATTTCAGATTTCAGCTCACTGTTCAGAGTAATATATTTCACAGAATAGTTACTAAGTGTTGTCCATGAAAGCAACTTTTATATTTTCAGCCTTACTCTTCTTTGTTACACAGTTAGCAATTTATTACGCAGACATTGTGACTGCGGGTGCATAATAAGGAACATTGTTTCATTTGATCCTACTAGCCCGTCGCTATAATCTATTCTTGCATTTCGAAGTCCCAAACAGAAAGGGGTAGTTGTCGTACTTGGTGTCAAAGAAACTACAATTTTATATAGCAACTAAGTTAATTGACCTTCACATTCTCCATATTACTTACCATCTATAAACAAGGTTTCATAAAGAAGTCTTTAGAATTTGCAATTTTGAAGTTATTGAAGAATCCGCCATTTGCAAATGATGGACCGACATACAGACGGACAAAATGATGTACAATGGGAGAAAATAAGATAACAAGCATGTTCTCAATTTGTCCCTTTGTCTATGTAAAATTTCTCAAGAAACAATCTCTCCTTGTTTTGAAGAAATGCAGGATGACACTTTGTGTCATATTCGTGCACTATTTGTTGCCATAGCAACAACATTTGTTGCCATAGGAACAAATTTAAATGACATTGGCATTCTCTGCATTGCCATCTATCCATGTACCAAGTATCATGAAAAATTCTGCTGTAGTTTCAAAGTTATTGCAGTATCCCACTCTGCATGGCTGACGTATTGACGCGCATACAGGGGCAACCCATAAGCCCCATCTGGCTAAATACTGGTAAAGGAATAACAACAATGTTTCAATATGCTGCTGTGGAGGGAATTCAAGTGAAATAATATAAATTACATATATTAAAACAAAATATTCTTTAAAATATGAAAACTACACAATGATAATATTAAACTAAGTTTTAAAGGTTAGATTTTTGCCGTTACCATGGAAACAGAAAAAAACTAACATCATTTGATTTGTTATTTTTGCATTTGATGCAAATTTAGGATTTATTTTATTATATACATTTATATTTAGTGCATTTTGGGGGTGAATGTAAATATAATGACCTTTCATTATAATCTTCTAAGGTAAATATTGAGTTTTGGCGGCCATTTTGGAAAATGGCCGCCATATCGGACATCTTGACAGATATCAAATGGGTCCTATGAAAAAAATGTTTTTAATGCTTTAATAAATAGCTGTGCCAATTTTGGTGCTTTTCCCATTTTCTGAAGTATTTTGGCATTTTCTGTTACGAATTGATCGCACTATAAAAGGAACAGTGGACCAAACAAATTTACGATGTTAACGATAATTTTTGTGGAGTATCAGTCTTTAGTAATTTAAAAGTTAGGTAAAACATAGCAATTTTATAACAATTACTGACACAAAGAACAACGCGTGTATTTAATGAGAGTGACTTTTCATGAGATAGGTCTCTTTCCTTGGTTAGATTTATTATATGTTATTCTTGGCAAAGCTGATATAAGAATGGATACATAATTATAATTCCGCAGAAATGACGGCAACAATTACTTTGTCAGAAACCGCTTATTGTTTGTCTAATGTAACGGACATTACAATATTTTACAGACACAGATTGCGATCAAGTTTGCCTTAACTTGCTTTTGTACAAACTGGTAGAAACAAAAGGATGCTCGTGAAATAAAACAACATTAAATTTACTTTTTAATATAGCGTGAGGTCTATGTATTTAAATAATAAAATTAAACAGAATGCATTTATAATCATTGTAATTTAACCTTTAAAGGAAATGAATACAAATAAAACATTCGATAGATAATTCTGAAATTTGAACGTAACAAAATCATAGAAAGGAAGAGTTGTTTTACATTAAATTTGAACAGCATAATTATAAAGCAGGTATAATATTATTGAAACTGATGATCAGTTTGCTGATGTGTGCGCTTGAATTCTCGCAAATGCACCAAATTAAGGGCCCACATTACTGGAAGTTCAGCTTCTTTAAAAACTTAATGTTTTTTTTTTGTTTTTGTTTTTTTTTTGGAAACATTTGTAGCAATGTTCCAGTGCTGAAATTACAAATACCTTAGTAAAATATAACTTTCAGAAATTAATAAATTTGTTTGTTTCTATTTCTTCACAAATATAATTATTTTTAAAAGGATGGGGTTGGGGTGTAGGGGTTGGGGTGTAGGGGTGCGGGCGGGCAACTTTTTGATAATTTCTTAAATGCAGTACAGCACGAGACACTACGATAGAAAATATGTATTGAACAAATATACTGTCAGTAAAGATGTTGTTTGTATACAAAAGAAGTGTGAGAACTTCAATTCACTGTAACTGTTTTAGTTCTCTTTTATTATAAAATCATTACATACATTTGTTCGCAAAAGTTGGTCCCCTTTGAGTTGATAGCATATAAGCATCTGTCAAAAAATGCGTATGGCGGACAATTAAAAAAATGATTACACCAAGGAAGGACTTAGAGCTGTCATTGTAGTTCTTTCTGTCATATTCAATTTTTCACATTTTGCCATAAATAAATGGACATAATGAATTTCATGAAACAGACGTGATTATTCCTTAAAAAGAGTTTATGAATCGTAAAATAAACGTCTCATAATTGTTTGTAAATGTACAACGTCTTTGCCAACAATCTCTGTCCAATACATCTTTTACCGTATTGTCCCGTACTATCCCAATCGTAAACTATTCTCAAAAAAGTTGTTCCCTTTTAGAAAGGATTACATTTATAAAGAAAAAGAAATAAATAATGTTCAAATTTCTTCAAAACTATGTTCAACCTTGTAATTTGAAATCTAATTACTGGGATATTATTGCAAATGCATGAAAACGGAGATATGAAACAGTTTTATGAAAATGGTGAGTTTGTGAAGGCTCTGAACTGTTCAGAAGTGTTGCCAGTTAATGTGGTCCCTTTTCCAGATTTCAAGTATACACCAAAATGACAAACGTTTTTTTGAATGAGTGCATTTAATGCAAAAAATGGCATCAACAGTCGAACGACCCTTTCTAAATCCAAAAACTGAGCATCACTAAGTATATTATTACTTTCAATCCAGATATTAATTCTTTGGTTAAGGATACCTGTAAATATTTTCGAAAAACAACTAACTAATGTAATACCTCTATAGTTACTGGCTAACTCCGGATCGTTTTTCTTATGTAATGGTACAATTATGCCTTCCATCCAACTATCAGGAAAAAAACCTGAAATCAATATACCGTTAAAAATATCAACCAAATGTGATGCTAAAATATCTGATGTCTCAATAAAATACTCATTTAGTAACTGATCACCAGCAAAAGACTTATTTTGTTTTTAAGAGTTAGTAAGACCTTCATAATTTCTGATACCGTAATCGGAACATCTAACTCTTCGAAAATACAATCATCAACATTAAAATCGTGATTATTACAAAAGGTTTCAGCGTCATTATTAAGGTGGAGTGCGACCTTTAAATTTTTTTTAAATACATCTATGAAAAATTAACGAAAGAAAATTGAGGATATTTCTGATTTATTCCCGTTTTCCGTTTGGCTCTTAATTAAGCCACATTTGTTCGGTGCGCTGTCAAACTTGGCCACTAACGGCACTTTTTGGGCGTCATTTCTTGGCGTCATTTTCATTGTTTCAGTAAGGTTTTCAGCATATCCCTATTTCAGTTGGAAGCGGACAAGAATGAAATTTATAAATTTTTAAAGATTTAAAATTCCCTTTCCTGTGGTATAGATTTCGTGAATGATCTATGACGTACCTTAATATTATGACGCATTAAAGCGTCAGACTTACACAAAATGTAACGTAGAGTTTAGCTGGAAAGTTGTCCGTTTTTTGAGTATAACATTTTTTGGGGTCGAGGAATTTTGTGTAAATTTCAATCATAAATGCGCAAGTATATTTACTTGCGTTTGATTAACAAAAAATTGTATGTCACCGAATTCGTTTTTTCAGTACGACCGATTTTGTTTCCCCACCCCCGAGCTAAAATGCGACGTTATTTGGTGGTATTTTCAAAGTTACGCTAAAGTTTCGGACGATTTCGGAAAACTTGTACTATGGAACAAGTTGTCGACATTTTATCGTAAAAATATACGTTCAATGAAAGCATATACTGAAATATAAAAAATATCACATATGCAGTAAATCGAATTATAATACAAAAATGAAGTAAACGCGATGTTACTTGGTGGTATTTTTAAAGTTACGCTGATAGTTTCGGACGATTTCGGAAAATTTGTACTCTGGAGCTTATTGTCGACATAATTTCGTTAATTTATACGTTTAATGTTAGCATAATATACTGAAATATAAGAAAATAACACATAGGCCTATAATTCCATTTATAATAGAAAAATGAAGTCCCGGCTAGTTTTGAGCTGTGAATTTTCGGGATTTTTTTCAATCATAATTAACTTAGTTAGCATTCGAGTTTAATGTGTGATTATGATTGAATTCTCGTGCGTAAGAATATATCACGAAGGCCGACCTGAGTGATATATTCTTACGCATAAGAACGAAAAACTCGGGTTATTCTACGAGAAGGTCGCTGACTTCAAATCACTTGCCAAATGGAAGTTTTATAACAGAATGGCATAATGTTCAAGGCTAATTTCTGTAGAACAAGCATCATTATTTTTGTAATATATAAGGCATTAACTTTTAAAAACATTAAAACATCAACATACTTTATCAATGAACAGAATGGTCATGTTCCAAAAATTATTTCAAAACTGGACGCCAAAACTTTGAAAAAGAACATTTAATTATAGCTTTAACTAATTTTTCTGGTGTCAAAGATCACAGAACACGACTGTATGAATTTTCACTGGAGTTAAAATATTTCAAACCAAAACCAGGAACTATTTTTATCGGAAGGCTAATTATCGTTGGACGTGGGCGGGCCTTTTTGACTGTTCTGTTATAGGATGACGGAAGGATATCTTGACATTTATTTTGATTTTCTGATACTTCTAGAAAGCAAATCAGTTATTTTTGTAGCAAGGTATCGTAAAATGTAAATATAAGAATTGAATGCTATTTTTTGTGCGTTCATATGGTTATGAACCACACTGGAAGGCCAAGTATCGCTTGTGTGATTCATGAATTTGCAGGAAGTCCCAATGTACTTTATACCCGTATAAACGCACAGAAATTATTATTCAATTCTTAAATAAAGTATACATGTGTTCATACGTGTTACAACAAAATATATGCAAGGTAACTTGCAGTAAATACTCTAGAATGCCTATGAACTGATCAGACTGCTGAGGGCAAACTTTGACTTATGCACAATTTAAAAACAGACAAAATGATGAAGCTATTTCAACAGATTCTTATTTCATTCTTCGCCTAAATTTACGGTAAATTCTCTTTTAAATATTGCAGTTAGGAATATGTAAGCATTATATTGATTTCTAGACCAAGTTATTGTTTGCCATCTGTTGCATGTTTTTGATATCACAATCGTCTTCCTTTCAAAACTTCGAAATGAATCACTACTTTATTGGAAACCATCAAGTAAATAATTATACAGAGACAAAAGTCTTGTGACAGGTGTTAAGGCTGAAATATAAAATCTATATCACGAAACAATGATAAAGGAATTGTGCAGACGATATTAGTAATTAAATATTAACTGGTTCTGAGTATTTATTGCACAGATAGATAGATAGATAGATAGATTAGATTATTAGATTAGATTAGATTAGATTAGATTAGATTATTAGATAAGATTAGATTATATTAGATTAGATAGATAGATAGATAGATAGATAGAAACAGAGAGAGAGAGACAGACAGACAGACAGACAGACAGTTTATTCAAACAAAAGGCAATATGCACATATGTATATCCTAGGTTTCTAAATTACTTTCTGGTAATTATAACATGTGTAAAAATGTTTAGTTCTGCTCATCTCGGGGCTAGAGGGCTTGCACTTCCACTACCGTCAATCAAACCGAACCTGCAACATTTTCGTTTAAGTCGTGTTGGGTGACCTGTGGTTTTCCACTTTTTTATTTTAAAGAAATCGAGGTATTACCGTATTTCAAACGTATTAAGGTGTAGGACGTATAATCATTTCGCGCGTTACAGGCCATGAATATACTATCATTTTAGATTCCCTACAGTTTGTTAACTCAGCGCTATGTTATAGTGATTAGTACAGCCAGTCTACCTAACCCTCTGACCTGTGACATTCCGTGCAAAGCATAGTTGTAAAGTCGTATAAATACTATATAGCCTACATATTAACGGTTAATAATGTTACACACTGATAGCCGCACGAGAACTACATGCAGATATAGACTTGTCATGGTGCACTACTGCGGGAAATATAAAGTGGAAGTATTGGACTGGGAAATTCATGGCATGATTAATTTTGATTGATGTATTTTTTCTGCAATAAATTTTGGGAGATGAGTGTAAGGGTATAAGAAGAAGGCGGCTGGAATTGAAATTTGGTTTCTTTATACTGTTTTATTGTTCTTATGGTCAATAGCAGCTGTAGTATATATGCATCTGAAATCATGTATGTATTTAGAATTTTAAGTGTTTTCAGATTTAAATATGTATTTACAATAACAAGTGCGAGTGGAGCAAGAAAAATAAACAACAAAATTTATAAATTTTGATCGAAATTTTGATAAAAGAGCAACAGCAATCTGCCGACACAAACTTTATTAGTCAATGACCAAGACAACAACATACTCATATGCTATGACATTGTCCCTACACCCATACCCACTCCTGATCAGTTTTATATTGCTTCTACGGAGTGCGACGTTAACCCCAACCAAAAACAAATATATATATATTCTACGATAAATCTCACTTGGGAACTTCTTATTTCGATTCTAACACGATGCATGAGTCCATTATAATACATATTCACATCAAATACTAATAATGAAGATAATACAAAAATTTAATGATGCGCTTAATCGAACGCTAATAAAGTTTATTATAATTGAAGTAAAAACCAAAAGTTCGCAACTCAAAACTAGACGGGACTTCTTTTTTCTATTATTATTCGATTTACTGTATATGTGTTATTTCTTATATTTCAGAATATGCTTTCATTGAACGTATATTTTTACGATAGAATGTCGACAACATGTTTCATAGTACAAGTCTTCCGAAATCGTCCGAAACTTTTGCGTAATTTTAAAAATACCACCAAATAACTTCGCATTTTAGCTCGGGGTGGGGAAACAAAATCGGTCGTACTGAAAAAACGAATTCGGTGACATACAATTTTTAGTTAACCAAACGCAAGTAAATATACTTGCGCATTTATGATTGAAATTTACACAAAATTCCTCGACCCGAAAAAATGTTATACTCGAAAAACGGACAACTTTCCAGCTAAACTCTACGTTACATTTTGTGTAAGTCTGACGCTTTAATGCGTCATAATCTTAAGGTACGTCATAGATCATTCCCGAAATTTATATTACAGGAAAGGGAATTTTAAATATTTTAAAAATATATAAATTTCATTCGTGTCCGCTTCCAACTAAAACAGGGATATGCTGAAAACCTTACAGAAACAATGAAAATGACGCCAAGAAATGACGCCCAAAAAGTGCCGTTAGTGGCCAAGTTTGACAGCGCACCAAACAAATGTGACTTAAATAAGAGCCAAACGGAAAACGGGAATAAATCAGAAATATCCTCAATTTTCTTTCGTTAATTTTTCATAGATGTATTTAAAAAAAATTCTAAAGGTCGCACTCCACCTTAATACAGTTAGGTAAATTATCATTCAATGTCGAAAAATAGTTATAAAACTCATCAAGCGAAATATTGTTACTTGATGATTTCTTATTACTTTTGAAAAATTTCCAAAAATCTTTAGGTTTTCTATGTCTCAAACGTTCAATATCTTTTATGCGTTGAAACTCATAACGCCTTTTCTTAGTTTTTACAAGACGCTTATAAACGCCTTTAAAGTACACATATTAGACCTATTTTCATCAGTTTTATGACAATTATATCGATTGACTGCAGCCAAATAATGATTTTTTGCAATCTGACAGTCATTATCGAACCAATCAGCCTGTTTGCTCAATTTATTCGATACTTTAGGCCTATTAGACACTGTTACATTTTTAGTAAATAAAGGGTCTGCTACACTAAGCAAAGTATTCGTAAATTCGGAAACACAAGTATTTAATGCAGCTCTGTTGTTAAAATCAGTATTTAATGTTATAGCATTGAAATCTGCAAGCTTCGAAATGATACCGTTACGAAACTGATTACGTAATTCGTCATTCCACTTTATACTCTTTCTTTCATACTTATCATTATTATTCAATGTATTTGTGTTACAATATAACGAAAAGTTGATAGCTGCATGATCAGACAAATGTGAAAAAAAGGCTCAATGCAAAATCCGCAAGTGTACAAAAACATCGTTCGTGCACAACCAAATAGTCGATAACACTAGCCCCCGCAGGGCATGCATAAGTATAATTGCCCACACAAAAGTCTTTACCAAGTCTACCATTAACGATACACATCGAACAAGATTTACATAAATCAAGCAACTTAATACCGTTATTGTTGTGCGCAGAGTCCATTGATATACGGTCCATCGGTATATCCGGACAATAGTCATCATTGTCAATGAAATTCACCGATCTATCATAAACAATATAATCCCTTCTGTCCCCATTTCCGACCCTTGCATTCCAGTCACCATCTATCATGACGTCACGACGTGGTTCAAATTCATGAATGTCATATTGAAGCAGTTAAAAAAATCGTCTGTTATCATGTTGTATGCTGGCGAATTTTCGACCCAAATATAAATTCCTGCTAAGTATATGTCATTTTTCGTATTGAAGAAATTTTTATCAAGCCGCAACCAAATTATAGTATCATGGTGATTTTTAACGATTTTAACTCCTTTACTAATAGAATTTTTAATATATAACACTAGGCCTCCACTGTTCCTTTTAGCCCTCCTATTCTGGTACTTTCTATAGAAATTATAACATTTGAAACCATCAATATCAAAATCCGAAAGTTCCCCCATGATTCGTATAAAAAGATAATATCATGTTTCGATAAACAGTTCAAAAAATCCTCATCTTCAAGTTTAAAACGATTCAGACCGTTAATGTTCCAAGAATAAATAGAGAGTTCATCTCCAACGCGCCACCAGTCTGCTGCACTATTCCGCGCCGGGACTCCTTTGACATACAATGTGTCATAACTGATCCACGCTGATTTGCCTTCACGTTTGGCGGCTTTAAGTTTGGGTATCAGCTTTCTTCTGCGTTCCATAATCTCGGGCGGATATTGCTCATGCAAATAGAAGTTGGTTCCTTCCAGTTTATTCTTCAAACGCCGAACGATTTCTCTTTCCTTAAATAATGTAAATTTAGCAACATTATTGCGTGGCCTACGAGATTGATCACTCCTAACCGTGTTACGCTTCATGAGATGCACCCGCTCAAATTTTATTTGATCCACAAGATCAGATGCCATTTTAAGTTTATCAATCATAAACTCGCGTAACCTTGCCTCAGTTTGCACGGGAGATTCGTCCGAATTTCCGCTATGTTACCAAAGATCAAATTATTCCTCATGCTTTGAGATTGTAAATAGAACATATCGTCCTGTAATTTGACCTTTTCTGCATGTAACTGGGTGATTTCACTCTGTGCCTAAGAAAGTGAGAATTCGAGGTTATCGACCTTGCAGTCAACTTCAGTGATTTTGAAATTACTGTTTTTGGTGTGCTCTTCAATACGAATCCATAGTTTTTTAAGCTCGACATCAAAACTGTTAATTTTTACCTCTAAATTGTCCAGTGCATTCAACCTCTCATCTACTCGACATATCTTGAATTCAATACGTTTCAGAAATTGCATAACATCCGTAGAATCTGTACTATTACTATCACTATCACCCTTGTCCTTGACGTTCTGGCTCTCAGCCACCTGTGTCACTTTGGTGACCTGTATCTGACTGCTTGCAGAATCCATATCGCTATGTTCAAATACAGAATTGTCTAGTTCAGGAATTACAGAAATAGCATCATCATGTAACACTAAATTGGCTTTGTGCAGAGCGTCACTCAAACTAACACTGTTATTTACAGTTACCTTAGGCGATCCGCCATGACGCGGGGTTTTCAAATCCATTTGACTGCTATTGTCACTACTATGTTTCCGTTTTTTTATCATTTAAATCACAATTGCCGGTTGCCATAAGTAATACATTGACTTAGACACAACCACTTTAACTTTTAACGATAAAATTTAAGTCCAAAACATAGTTGATTCAATGAAAAAGACACTTTTATTCCAATCTAATGGCCAGTGGCAAAAACACGTCCGTCCATTAGCGATCACGTGACATCTCCTTAGGAATATAACTACTTATTAAATTTGAATTCTGTAGAATTGTTTAGCATGTTACATTTATTAGTATTGCATCAGTCCCGCTGTATCGGCATATGACAGTTAATATGGTCTACTTTGAATATTTGTCTAACAGAAATGGATCCGGTGTATGTCATCAAACTTGACAAAAATGTACATCTAAATTACTATGCAAAGCATAAACTAATACATAAAAACAGTTTTGTGTGCGGACAAGCCATCTATGAAAGGTTTACATGTTTTATATCCTTAATTTACAAAACATCACAACGTTTAGGCATAATGTAATTGTGCACTTGTTAAATTGATGACATGTTACGACACTCTCTGTGCAAATCACATTCAGGTGTTCTAATTTCCTCGACTTTAGATGATTGATGAAGGACATATTACACGGACAAAATGATGGCTAAGAAATACGCACAATTTTGCAAACTCTGTATATCAACAAAAGCTGTTTAAGATATGTTACAACCTAACCAACACACAAAACGGAAAACATTTGAAAAGTAGACATCTTTAAATGAAATAACCAGCTTCGAACAATACATTTTGCTTGTTTTATATCAAATATCAATGAAAAGTAGGAGAGATATTAGTTTGAATAAGAGTAAACGGGCGTGACGTTAATTTTGCAAACAAAAGGGGCGAAGTGGGTTTTGATTCGAAGCAGCACACTAAGTACCAAACATTGTACCAATTATATATAATAAGATGCATATTTATTTAAGTAATAACAATAAAGATGGCTAGATTACACTGATTTATTTTAGGTCGCTTGTGAAACAAGTTCTATGACTTGAATACACTTTTCTCCACAATTTGTTTCTGGTGGTATCAACGCCACAAGGGTTTGAGAGAAAAGAAGTCATTTCTCATATTGAGTGCAACATAGAGGAGCTATTGGTACGATTGTGTAAAGCCTTTGGTATGACGCGGCCGGTAAGTTAACCTATGACTTTATTCCGACACCCAATGCTCTACCACTAATGGTTCAGAGCGCTTCGTTGGTAATGGATAATGTTGAATCAAATTCAAATTGTTAATTTCGAAACGCATTTGTGTTATTTAGTTAAAAGGTTTGTTGTTCCTGTGCCGGGTTTATTCCTCAAACATACTGTCGTAGCACAAATAAGGTGTTGACCACATGTGCCTTTTTCGTGGGCTTTTTAACACTTCTGCCAGCTGAATGTGTGATGACAACTATTGCACAGTAATGATTTTGCAATATATAAACTAACATATAGCAAACGTATTACAAAGTGTTTCACTCTGTATTGTTTATGTTTTTTGAAAACAAGTTTGCTGGAGTTTTTAAACATGCCAGCAATACCTTATTAGCAATGTATACGCTTAAATATGACGATTATTAGAGAGATTATTATATGGCAAATTCTCTGCGAATATACGCAAAATCCGATAAAGTCTAACAAGATCATTATCACTTTCTAAATATTCAACTGCCAACAAATGCATTATCACTTTGTTAAACATTCCCTGATTTAATCCTTTGATAATGGCCAGATGTGTTTAGATGTAAAACAGTCTCCATGTCATGTTCTACTGTGAACCAATTGCTGATTATAAACTGTATGGAGGTAAGCAAACACTAGAATATTTGTTTAACGCAATACGTATAATTTTATCATACGGCCGAGCTATTCAACAAGGGTAAGGTTTCCATAAAATGTAACGTAAATATTACAACTATGCCTGGTACCACTGAAGCTGTTATCAGAATAAAAGAAAATTGAACACCTTAGTCTCTCTGCTTTTTGCTGTGACATAGTCTACAAATAATTCAATCAGCTTTATCATGAAACGAGAAATATTGAATCCCTACATTGATAATCCCTACATTGATGTGTTTGAATAGCATCGAAACTTACCCATTGATTTTGGGCTCTGAACCTTTACCGTGAATGTTAAAAATGAGTTTGTTAAAAATCGATAGTTTATTCAACATTAAACAAATAGCGTTGGGCATATAACTGACTTCACATGCCTTTCCAACAGTATTTAATTATAAAAATACAAACTAGTTGCGCCTATCGGCTCATCAGTATACATACAATGTAACCTGACGTTATTATGGTATATATAACAGATACCTACAGGTTATGATGAAAGTGCATATAATCGTGAAAAATTCAAGAAAATTGTTTCTTAGCAAAATGCACGAGATCTTATCCTACGATTTCAGTAAGATATTCCCTTGATTCGAGTCCCTTGACCAGCATTCCTGGAGAACTACGAAAGCTTTTCTGTGTCCACAAAGACTGGTATGTTCCAAAAAGTGTGTAGCATGTTTATAGCTAGGTGTTTTCCTCCAGCATCTTGCACAAATATAGAAAAAACATTATTTGGGAAAAAATATTAAAGCATTACCAGTTTTATCATAAAACGCTGCATTAAACTGCATTTTAACATGCGTTTTTTTTTGACAAATCGAATGTTTCTGCTGGGATTTCAATGTAAAAATTTAAGAACATCGTTATAGGCACATATAATACATTTTGTCTACTTGTTACTGAAAATGTTATCCGTTTTCTGATTAAATGCTTTGTTAAACTGTTAAACGTCGATTTTAGGCATGAACAATCTAAATATCTTCTTTATTCTATATGAAATGGACAGATTTCCAATGGTTGTAACACACATCAGGACGTAATTCTGCATGTCTGTAACTTAAATTTTCCTAAAAAATACTGTCAGTGCTTCAATAGGATCTTCTTATGAAAATTAAGCATTTTACTCAAAATATGGAATTAAATCATCTTCGTCTTATTGCTTTTTCCTCTATTTAGTAATTTAGTTAAAGTGGATATTTGTCCTCAGGCGTCCGTCGTCCTGCGTCCTACATCATCACTGTTACTTAGAATCCTCCTCCTTTGCAACCATTAGTGGAAGTAGATAAAATTTAGTTTTCAATGGATGGTCCTCTCTCAAACGTGTTCCATTCATTTGATGCTTAATTATGGTTGCCGTTGTAACAAAAATGAAACTTTTTAATAGGGTCTTGGTTTTCTACCAAGTTTGTTCAAGTCATGCTTCTGGGGTAAAACCTGATTCCGTCCAAGGCTCACTTATTTACATCAAATTACTGTGAATCTCTTCTTGTCTAAAGTATTTTGCCCTGAAATATTTTGGTCTATGGCATTATGTAGTGGTTCTCTTATATATTTATCCTTTTTGATATTCACTGTATAATTTTATACAAATATCTTTTATATTGGCGACTTCATATCAGAAACGTAACGTATAAATGATTATTATTAATAAAAATGTTTAATAAATCGTCTCAGTAGTCAACTATACGATGTCATTATTTTTCTATATGATAGTAATAACTAGTTTTTATTTTCCAGACAAACAATATTTTCTTCATCACGATATCATATCACCATATTCAGAGACGGCAATATTGCGCATGTTACGGAAAATACATCATAAAAATAAAACATGTAAAATGTTAAATCAATCATAGTGTGCTTTTTTTCAATATTTAGCAGCAGATACTTCTTTTTGAACTATTTTTGTTATAATAATTTATTATATTGTGATTTTAAAGTAATATTACAAGAGGTATCACTTTATTTTTTTGTCCTCTTTCTAACGTAAAGTATAGTCATGTAGATAGCTTTGAGAAGTGTTCTTATGTACACTTTTGATTCCATCTATAGCTATTTTGTCATGGTAGTAAAATTGAAAACCATATTATCTGCTGTAGAGGTTTTGCATCGAACGAATGTTTTATCTATGCTGTTTGTTTGTTTCAAATTATTGTATGTTGGTCAAGGCTAGCAAAATTACAAGTCGTAACCCAGAACTAAAGCAAAGGTTGAGCTATATCATGATGTTATCCTATCCTTCAGGAAACTGTAAAGGACGGAAGTCGGTCTGAGCGACATGTCAATAATATTTATGACGATTTTAAAAACGTTGGTGTCTTATGAATGCAATTTAGCCTGATATTGGATTGACATTGATTTTGATGGTAAATATAATTTATGTGACAATTTCCTTAAGTCTGAAATAATTGATAATTCATTTTGGTTATCACAAAATGCTTTTTTATGCATTACATACCGGATAGAATGCCAAACGTTGGTGATGATGTACCCCAACCACCATGCTAGTAATTTACTTACACCGAACATCTTAAGAAAATTTTATCCTTTACAAAGATACATTTACCTCATGTTTTCAATTAAGAAAAAACAAAATAAATGAATAATTAACTAAGAAATCAGACACCTTTGCCAGCTTACCCTATGGTTTGTGTTTTATAACTGGGCGATTTGTATACTGACAGTCCTGTTACTTGCTAGTGGGGTAGAAATAACGAAAGCATTGTACTCAAAATCTTCAAGAGATGTCTACCCGTGGAACAATAAAAGGGAATCAGATCAACCAGTATAAGTATTTTTTCAACATGACAGCTATTTCAATTTTAAAACTGCAATTATTCGGAAATTGTTATACAAATGGGCTTTCTAGAAAAGTAATTCACTTCTATGCTAGATTTGGTCTAATTTCAGGCAGAGATTTAAGTTAAATAAACTATCAATAAAGCGTTATTTGGTTACACAGACCATTTAAATTAAGATGACCGCCATTTCCTAAAGTTTCAAATGACTGGATTAAATTTGCTCAAATATTGACATGTGTCAGAGGTTTAGCTCTTCAAAAGTTTATATATAAAGCAGATAGCTCATGATAATGATATAATCATGCTACAGTGGATTTTACAGCTCACAAAATGACCTACTGAAATAGGTCACAAGCACAACTATTGATGAGCTACAACTGTTTAAATATTCATTATTATTTATACAAATCGAATGATATTTAATTGACTAAGATACTTTTCAAGGGAATAAATCTGATAAGACACAATTATTTTCAAAATGACCTCCAGAAATAAGTTTACAAACATACATACAGATAACATATAGCTGTATAAATAATCATTGTTGTAATAGAAGTCGTCTGTTCTTTTGTCAAATAATTTTCAACACTATGAGCTATTTTTTATCTAAATGGCGCCATTTTTAAAGTGCAGTTCTTAAATTCTTAAATTTAGATAAAATGACAAAATGCAGCTTTTATTTCTTTTAAATTTAAAATATTATTCTGAATATTCAGAGGGTTTCGAATGTAACGAATACTTTTTTCCCACAATGGCTGCTTGTTAGGTGTTACATATATGTTACATATTAGAGTTAAATATCGGTACATTGAGAATCGAAGCTATGAATAAACTGTCACTTTCATTTATTTATGTCACAATTCAGTTGAGCCTACACAGTTTCAAAATGCTCACAGTTTAAGCTACACATACATGTTATGTACTTTTTTGGTGGTACTGGAACGTTTTAGTCAATTTGTTTGAAACAAAAAAGTTTAAATATATCACAATGACAAATCCATTCTGTTGTCTTCAACTAACACATTTCAATGCGAATGCAGATTTAATATTGCCAAACTATCATAATGCATCTATAGGCATGCATTTGCTTGACATTATGAATAGGTTGTACAGTTTTCACAACTATAAACTGAGCATTTCCTGGAATCAAGAACTATGTCGCGTATCGTATCTGTATGTAATTTGATCTTATGAGTAATACTATTGGTACTGTTATAATTGGTAGTGTTGTAATTAATGTTTAAAGTAACGCTTGTTTCAATTCTCTTTAGAATGTAGTATCAATAAAAGTGCTTATCATATTACCACAAAATAAATCATTTAATGAAAACAATATTTTCTTATAAATGTGTCATATAAACATCAATGCATAACGGATGTGCTCCAAACAAATAAGGCACACCTCGTAAGCATGTGAGTACGCATCTATGCAAGTATGATGAACTTATCCTGTCTCCAAAAAGTGACTTTTCGCCAAATTTCATGTATCAAATGTGTCAAATTTTGGAATTGTATTTCATTTATTTATTGTTCTTCTCGCGGCATCTCATACATATAATGTCAGGGTATATTTCTGTCATAATTATATTGTACATTGATGTTATAATGTGTTTGTTTATGTAGTTCTGAAACATACGTTACATAAATTAGCGCTAAAGACTTAATGTTTTAAACACAGCTCCATACTGTGATAAACAATACGTAGCATTATACTTAAATGAACATCTCTCCTTTAGAATGAATTAGTTTTTTGTACTTATAAACATTTTAAAAGACGCTTATTGATATTTAGTAAGAACTTGGAATTGACAAAAATGATATCACTACCACAGTATAAACAAGGAACCTCCTAAATGCTTTTCGTTAAGGAAATATGTTCAGTAATTCCGTTCCACAATATAATTGATATCTAAAAATTACTACAGTCAATGAAAATGGAATATTTGAAGAAACATGTTTTTTTCCCCCAAAAGTAACATTTGTTTCATACCCATGTTGTACTTGCATATGTATATAAGAACAAAATTTGCAATGTTTATTTACATCAGGAATTACATAAGCACCTGAACACATAATTATTACAAACCTATTATTTTAGCAAAAAATACAATCTTATCATCCATTTAATATGAAAACACAAACGCATTGAAAATGTAATAGCCACTACAGTGCAACTTAACCCATACACTCTCCTAGCTTTAGTGTTACTTAACGTCCTTAGTTATCTTTCGTAACGTATGCTTCATAACGTATGTTTCATCTTTTTAATGCTGTATAAAATGACTGAATAGGTTCTTTGCAATGCCAGTTAGCATGATATATGCATTTGTCAGGCAGAATAATATACGAGATATGAAATTGAATTGGTGTTTTTAAGACCTAGGTAAAGAACGTTTGATTCTAAGATATTCTCATGTTCTGTCTTTCTTTTGGATGAAAGTCGAAAATATTCAGACTACGGAAATACTGTACCAAATCTACAGTTAATTATTAGTATGTAAATATCGTTGGAAGCAGACCTCATGAACAATTGCTAAACTACAATTTTTAATCTATGATATCTTTACAGTGAGGCTGCCTATTAAATGAAGCTTATCTTTAAAGTAATTCTACAAGAGGTCGTATTCTGTTTGTCCTCGTTGTAACGTATAGACATGTAGGTAGCTTTGGATATTGTTCTTCAGTAGTATTAAGAAGTTGTAGATTTAATATCGCGTTAATGAAAGAAATAACTAAAAATATTCTAATTATAATGTTACTTACTTGACTACATGAATTTTATTTACATAAAATTCTGTATTAATTTATTGCAATATATACACTACTTATAAATGGATTATTTGTTGCTTGAAAGCAATGATATTTCTTCACATAATGTATATTTTAAACTCCTGATATTTAGGAAAATAATGTTGTTCATTTTGTCATCACAAATATCATTTCATTACATCTTTGGAAGGGACATACATTGCTAACCGTAGGATTCGACAATTTATTTAATAACAAAAAAATAAGATTAATTTTCGAAGATTCCTTAAGGGTTTGATTCCAAATATTACGATACAAAACAAATGAGTTTCCCTTTTTTTATATCTACGGAGTAGAGTTTTATCTGACATCTTTCCTGAATTGTAAGAAAAAGTTATGCTTATGTTGGTCTGACTTCCCAAGTGGTATTTAAGAAATATGTGTATAGTTACCTTATATTTGCCCTATTTATGTTAATGTTAATGTACAATCCGATAGCCGGCCATTATATGTAAGAGCTTATCTAGCGGGGATTTATTTCATTATTACTCTCTCGCTACTCAAGTTGAAGAGTATCAAATGCAATTATAAACCCTGTTCCTAGGTTGTGTCCTTATTTTCAACTCGATGCTTGCCAGTACAATTTAATGCATCATGTATAAAATTATAATTGTCCCTCACCATTTAGATTGCCTCATTTTTTGCCCACCCTCTCGCTTCATATTTGATCGGAGCATGGTCAGGTTTTTTATCGTTGAAAGTCCGTCGCCTGTTCTTCAAATACGAATCCTGACAATTCTTTTAAAGAACAGCTCCTTCTAAACCAACAAGCCAGTTTCAATCAAACGTAAAAGCAACGTTTCTTGACTTGCTAATCTGTCAGATTCACTCAAATCTAGGTCATCCATGCAGAGTTTTGATTATCATAGCAGCCGAAAGAAATAAAAAAAATAAAACATCTCCCCATACACTGCCAGTGACTGCCTGCAACATTTTGTAATAATTTCATAGCAATATTCAGGCACCTTGTACCAGTTTCCTTCAAATAATTCTGTTTTGTTGGAATTCATGGTGCAATGTCATTATCAATTACTAACATGCATAAAAGAGATATAGTTAATGCTCAGCTATAAAATATTTACTATTTAAAAGATTCACTTAACAAAAAATAAAAAATAAAAAGAAATATCCAGATGTCTGACTTAAATCTCATGAAAGAGCGAAAATGCTACCAAGAATGTGAACTGTTGTAAATGGTAGTAAATCAATATAAATGCATGTCAAGTTGATGGATATAAAATGAAATATATTAAATTAATAATTTTATTAAAAAATAGAAATATGGTGAAATATTGTAAATATCATTTGAAGCATTGCACAAAACAAAGTAATTACTGCACTGTATAAAGCCATTTTGTGTAAAAATACTTCATTAATTTTCAATTGCACCAAAATAATATTATCTAAATTTACATGATATACATCATACTAAATCATTAAACAAAATACTGAATTCTAGTCCAAACTTTCAGGAAGATACTGAATGCCTTCTGAACATAACTAGGAGTTGCTGAAAACATTTTACAATAGATGTCATAAGCTAAAATCATGCTAACATTTCTGAAAAATATTAACTTCACACAATTTGGGAAAAGACAATTTTAAGATCATAGGCTATCAAAATCCGATCATTAAGTTTGGTTAACAATTCGTACACTACTTCTTCACTTTTAGAGTTACATCTCTCTATTTATAAAAGTATTATACCTACCAACATTTATGACAAGACGAATGATTTTAATTTAAGAATGGTACATGTTTCCCATTTTGATACGCCAGGCAAACATATTATGTGATATATTTTCTCAATTAATTCGGTTTGTAAGATCGTGTAGTTATGTATCCCATCGACCGTTTTTGTAGGATTTAGT
Source organism: Mercenaria mercenaria (assembly GCF_021730395.1). Taxonomy (NCBI): domain Eukaryota; kingdom Metazoa; phylum Mollusca; class Bivalvia; order Venerida; family Veneridae; genus Mercenaria; species Mercenaria mercenaria. The sequence goes on along the minus strand of NC_069368.1, from coordinate 65,695,768 downwards.
ATGCATTGGGTACATGCGATTTTGTTCTGATTGATTGCTTTTATAAATTAACAAGTGCATTTTTGTGTTCATAATAATTTTCTGTTGAAAAAGTTTGTGTTAGGGATTCATGTGGCAGGAATAACTTTTATTTACACTGTCTTATAATTTTGGAACACAATGAGGGTAAGGGTGAGGTAGATGCACCACCGAGTTAAGCTACCCTGTTGTATTTTTGCAACAGTTCTAAGACAGTGCCCAACTGTGTTTCTTTATTAGTTCGTTTTGTCCATGTATGTTTGTTTTATGTGAGTGTCTGTTGGTCGTGTGCACGTCAAAGTGCTGTGAGTCACGATCTGGGGAGGGAGGTTGCGTTGTTCGGAACGATGCTTTCCCTGCTTGGTATTTATTCTTGTTCCTTTCTTTAATATAACCTAAATATCACAGTTTTGACAGTCTGTTTTAAATCTTAACTTCTAATTTTAAACACCTGTATATTTTGTTTTGTTTGTTAGTTAAAGTTTAGCACAGCCTTTCAGCAGCAACGTAATGACGTAAATCTTACCAATGTTCCTGGATTGTATACAATTACAGATCTGCTCTCTGCAATTAACTGACACTTTCTCCTTGTTAATGAAAAATGGAGATCTAATTACTTCCGACACAATGTCCTTTGTCAAATCAGTATGGAGAACACAGGCTTCGCTCGGATATCTGACTCAAAACTCAGAGATTCATAGATCTTTGCTCGTTGGCTTTATATAATATATATTTCTGTATAAAACTCTCTATTCTGAAAAGAAAAGAACAAAAAGAAAAATCAGATATAAGAACAAGAGGCTCCTTTACAGTCGGGTACCGATTTAAAGTATTTTAGAGTTTTTTTGTTGTATTTCTTCTACAAGGAATAAATTTAAAATGACAGTGAAACAATTACAATATATATTTTACGTCAAAGTTAACTGAAAATTTATCCACTGCAGTGTAGATAAACTATTGTAATATTGATAATTGTAGCTTCAACGTTTTCTTACACATCCTTTAGACAGAAACAATGGTAGTGGTAACGTATTCTATTATATGTGCCTCACGGGAAAAAATCTCACACACCGACAAATAAAGAAATAAACTGTTTTCTTAAAGTATACATTAATGTGACAATAATTATGTTTCTAGAACAATTTCGGAATAATTGATTCAATAAAACACAACGATAAATGTCCATTAGGGATGGCTACGTTTTAAAACTGCTGCCTCCGAAAACGTTAACCCAGTACACTACCAACACACACATTAGGACAAAACGAACAAATAAAGGCATACAGTTGGACATCGCTATAGAACGGTAGGCGGGAACATCACTACCTTCCAGTATAAACTGGTTTATGGTACATCTAACCATACTCTTACCCCCATCATGTTCCAAAGCCAAAGGGCAGTGTAAATAAAAGTAATCCCCGCCAGATGAAAACCAAACTTACGCAATGCCAACAGAAGGCATGCTATTTAAACACAAACAACGCTCTTGTATACTTATATAAGAACATAAAAGTACTTATTGCCTTTGTATAAAGCATAGTAAGTGATACACCCTTAACGGTCCTACAAAGCAGAGCAGAAACCATAGATCAAATTAGCTCACTCTAAGTGGAATTTAAGAGCAACCTATAACAGAGTCTTTCACCTGTTCCGTCAGTCACAATCAAAGAGGAATGCGTAGCGTTTAAATGTAAAAGTTCTGACAACCAAACATGGTCCATTACTCCAGAAAAAATAAAAGAACCTTAAGGCCTCAACAGATATTAAGTTCTAGTTGTACAACACTAATTATCTCAATTTTAAAATTGTACATCTTTCACATTCAGACAGTATTCCACTCCCATTTAAATAACAGAGCTTTACCTAGTAAACATAGTGCATTAGGTACTGAAAAGAATGTAACCATTCTTAATAAAAAATAATATCCCATGAATTTGATTATGCATGACACAAATGAGCCACGCCATGAGAAAAACAACATAGTGGCTTTGCGACCAGCATGGATCAAGACCAGCCTGTGCATCCACGCAGTCTGATCAGGATCAATGATGTTTGCTTTCAAAGTCTATTGCAATTAGGCCTAAAAAAATATGTTTGTTTCATGTAACATGCTGAAAAAAATGGGGGTCGGTAGGTAGGATTTTTTTATTTTTTTATTTTTTTTAGTAGGTGTCAGAACATTTCAGTGTTTAGTAACCTTATTATCGCCAATTAACTGCCTAATCAGGCCTCGACCTTAACTATTTTCAGCAATTGCCAGCAGGTTCCCCAACTGCTAAAATCTAGTAGACCTGCTCAGACTTTAGTGGACCTCCAATTCTATCTCATAAATTGTGATGCTGTAGACATCTTAACTTCATATGACTCAAAGAAACAGGACTTATTTCTAAAATAATTAAAAATGGAAGACTGTAGCAATCTGTTATCCCGAAAAATAATTATTTTGAAAAGTGTCCCAAAATATGGACACAATCATCATCCTCCCGACCAGTGTTGAAAGTGAAAAAAAAAAAACATCAACAATTATCGGTAATCATTCTGATGATAAACTAAGTAATTGGCCTCGTTTTCATCATCAGTTAACACCCCCTCAAAGAGCTAAAAAAAGTGTGTTGGTTATTGTGGCATCTGCAGTGAAGATCAAAGCGGTATAGTTTCCCCGAGATTGTCATTGCATTACGTCATGTTTTCGCGCCATGTGTCACATCACTGTCTGATCGTACTTTCTCGATTCCTTTAATTGTTGAGAAGAAATCAGTAAAAAAGTTTTTTTCTTTAATTTTTTAAAAGCGAATGTGCAATATCCCGAATAAACTGACATGTAAATGTGTCAGACCGTGAACGATGATGCCCTCAACTTATTTGCCCTCAAGAAATTTACATTATTGTTTGAGAAGAATATCTAACAAAGTGTTGTGTCAAAACATATATGTACGAAGAATCATTTAAAACTTATTTAAAATCGCAACGACATCATACTGCTTAATTTTAAAACCACATTTCTATTTACGTTCATGAGGTCACGTAACCTATTCTGCCGTGCTAACAAAAATCTGTTTGCCAAAAAATCGTTTTACTCCATGTATTTAAATTGCTGCCGCTTTTTCATTATTTAAGATTTTTTTAATTGTGTTTTTTTGTACTTTCTGGTCAAAAGTCTGAATTTTATTACCACAGTATGTACCGTTTATTTACTTTAAAAAGGAAATAAATAATCAAAATCGCGCTGTTTGAAATTTTACAAAACATTATATGAAAATTTGATCGTTTTTAAAGAATTTTGCCTACATTTCTGTCGATATCTTATTAAAATTGTTATAGAATTCAAACTGTATTAGTTCTTAAGCGGTGTTGAAAATCTGAAGCGATTATATTAAAAAATTAATGCACTATGCGCGTTTTTTGTGTCAAAAGTAACTGCGATGTAAATTAAGAGGGCGCACGTGCTTGTGGAATGGAAAATTACCAGCATGACGTTTTGATATTTTTACGATTCGCGGGTAAATTCCAGTCAATCCAGGTAATTTTGCCTGATGTAATTACTCAATTTGGTAAAGTTACCACGTAAAAACCACTCGCCCGATCGGTGGAGTAGTCCATTCGTGCTATCCTGACTTTAACTCGCCAATGCTTATAACTGTAGAATGCCGTACTAAGGCAAAATCAACTTTCGTTTTGTGAATTCGCCGATATGGGTACGATGCCCCCCCCCCCCCCCCCCCCATTTTTCACTGTTAAGGGTTTTATTTTATTTGCAGACCGTGACTGAAAATTGGTTGACCGTCGGTCTACCCAACTTTTGATAGCGGACCTACCGATATTTTGGTTGCGTCGGTCCAACGGTCCACCGCTAAGGTCGAGGCTTGCAGATTCCTTTTGTTCAGTAAACATTGTGTAACAGGCAAAGTTCATAGTTTTGCAGACAGACATAGCTTCGGGCCGTTTTTGCCAATTAGAGATTTTCGGGGCCACAATTAATCTTTTGTCGCAAATGGCTCAAGTGCAACCGACAGCGTGACCCCTGAACAAGTGGTACAAACATGATAATAGGCTGCTCTTCTACGAATTGTTTATCAATTAAGTTTACACATTGATCAATAAACACCTTTCATAATGAAGGACATTATTGTACTAAATACAAACCGCGAGATGACCACGTGTCAGTCGGCGCGTGGCGTGATTGACATCTGTCAGTAGCTAATTAGTATATGACGCTCCGCCTACTGCCATACTTCCGCTTGTGGCGGCGAACAGTATTGAAATTCACCGAGATTTTGATTGACAAGGGGCAGAACTTTTGAACTCGATACGCATCAAAGAAAACTTCTCGATTTTCGCGGGTGAATACCCGGAACCTCGAGTCTACCGACAAACAGGCTTTTCGCAATGTTGTTTCATGTCGACAGAACCAGGAACGTTCGTTACTATGCGCAACGAGGTCGGGTACAACTAAATTATCCCTATAATCAATAAAGATATGATCAAACTCTCGAATTTCGGCCCATAAAAAAATTGCAGTCGGCGGTAAAAACTTACGGTCGGTCGGGTTACAGGAAACAGACATATTTTTTTTTAGGCCTTAGAGAAACCGTTTCATAGCGAACAGCATGGACACGATTGCGCAGATGCTGGTCTGAAAGGCAATATGTTGGTTTTCTCATGACGCGGCTCAAATCTTACAAAATAGAAAATGTTCTAATCTGTAGGTCAAGAAAGATTTACGAAATCAAGGAATAGCATCGTACACACGATAACATTTGGCTGTACATCTTAAATTTAACTGGTGTTGTACAACAAAAACCTACTGTCAGTTGAGGGCTTTAGAATGAACTAAAATAATTAATAAACAATTACAGTACAGTATGATCTACTATCAAATGACAATACAATATATTTTACATGACTCACCAGACTTTTGGAATCTGTAAACCATAAATGAACAGGAACAATGCCACACCACTTGTGACAACTTCCGCATTCATTCTGGTGCTGTGCTATTTTGTGTTGATCAATGTCGTATGTATTTCCATGTTTTTTTTTCCAGTATTTATTTTGGAAATTTTATGGAAAATGTAGACAAGCTTACTGTCGCCGAGTGGCTGCTTTTAATTTTCTGACTTTGTAAACTGCCTTGACAAGTGGTCCAATTCAATAAGTCCTTCCTTCCTGCCATTGGATAAAGTCCTCATGGATCACTAGTGTAGGAATTCCGAATGCCAGACAAACTGTCCTTTTTTACGAACCATATTTAGATCTATAGAAATACTTCACAGTCTGTTCCGGTACTCTCGACAGCTAACAGTTACTGCCTAAAACTGATGGCAAACGTAAAACAAATGACAGACGTAGTGAGACGAAGAATTCGTCAACTTTTTAGCCAAAAAAACTGCATCAAGACGACACTTCCGCATTGCGCCAAAACAAACGACCGCTTTACGAAACCGGTGAATGTCGTTAAAAATCCCGCGATAAACTTAGATTTAAAGCCTCAACGAATAGTTTCCTTCTACCTTTTCCATTAAGACGCCGATTATTGAAGATTCTCTTGGAAAGCAAGCAAGAAATAAGTAAAATTCAACACACTTAAATTTTTCGACTTTACGTAAACCGAGATTATTCGCGCATGCGCACAAAATGTATCGAACTACCTTAAGTAGTTTTCGATGTCTAGGACAATCAGTTTTAACAATCAGACATTTATGTAAATTCTTTTACTCAAGCTGCATATACTTGAAACATGATTTTAATGTCTTAGGTAAAAAAGTATACATTGAAACATTCTGTTTATCATTGTTTCAAAAATTGCATTCAGAGGTTAAATAATAAAATGTCATTACTATAAATCCACCCAAAGTAAAAATACTTACACAATCCAAATGAATATCAAGTATGATGAACATCCATGACTAAACATTCCACTAGATGTTGTCAAAAAGTATTAATTCTTTCAGCTCTTGGAACCAAAAAATGCAGTCTAACACAATGACTGATTCACTGTAAACAAATATATCTATTCATAAATAGTTAGAACACAAGCTAATGTGCATTTTGAAGTTAAGGTTAACATTTTAATTACGGTAAACTTTTCAGCAAACTGTTTTCAAAACTAATTATGTCAATGTAAAGTATATTAATACTAAAATAGTTTCATATCATAGTAAAATTATTGATTGATGATAACTCTGGCAAGTTAAGAATGCTTACATATTCCAATAAAGATCAACTTTTGCCAACATCCACGACTAAGAGACCAATATTCTTATAGCTTTCAGCTCTGGCAGACAAAAACGAGTTTCAAACAGAATGACTGCTGCACTAGAAAAGGAAATATATACATTTCAAACAATTATAAAACATAATAGTTTGCATTTCTTCTGTAGCACTGACTGTTAAAACATAATCTACGAGTTAAATCATGATTTATAGCAACACTTGACTTATCCAAGGCTAGCAATGATAAATATACTGAACAGCAAAAGAAACTATCCAGATGTATAACTGGCATATTCTGAAATAAAAAAATATCATTCAAAGTTGGATTGTTTCTTCATACCAAAATTACACTTGAAGACCTTGACGTGATAAATCTTTATAAATCAATCAACCGTGTAGTCAGTAGTCCCATAATAGCCGTTTGAAAGGCTATATCTTTTGCGCGTCAGTTGCATTGTAACATCTCAATTGGGCGTTCGCGCTGAATTTGATTCAGTCTTGCGGGGCAACCAATAATGTCTTTTAAACTTTATGATGTTTTCCGAGTTAGTCCATTATAAATATTTCCAATGACAATATCATTTTCCAAAGAAAATTGTTAATCACTTGCGTACGTAAAATTCGTACAAAACGGCTATTGTGGGACTACTGACTTCAGGGTTGATTGATTTAAAAAAAAATACACGTGAAGTTCTTCAAGTGTAATGTGATACGAAGAACACGATATAAATTAAAGGTTTTAATAGAAAATGCCCCAGTTATAAAACTAGATAGTTTCTTTTGCTATTCAGTATATATTAATATTCTAAAAGATGGTTTTCATATATCGCTCACATTAGATAATGATAACTCAAAGCATGTCAGTTTTTTTGCATGGCCAATTTAGCGCAAATTAGGTCCAAATCCCCAATGTCAAATTATGATATACTATGAGTATGTTTTTTCTCCGACTTCAATCAAAATATTACCACCGTTAATTTTCTTTTGTCTTCTTCAACTTTTTCAAATAAGACTTTACCTATGAAAACTTAAACATTTGAAAAAAGATAATTTGCTAACTTAATGCACAATATTGAATTGCATGACCAGAGATGATCACTTAACAATTCTCCATGTAGGCATTTTGTGACACTTTTTCCGTATTGTAAATGCAATGGCTCCATTCACTTGGTACTTTCTCAAAGCAAATGCCTATACTTGATGCTGGAGATGGAAATATGACACATGCTGTGTGCTACAAATAAAGTGGTTCAATCCATTTACAGGTTTAAACTTGCATCAGCTACAGAAGCTCAAGAACAGAAGTTACTCTCAATACTAACTTGTCTCTGTTACAGATATTAATATTATAAAAAGCATTCACATATTAGTATGAATATAAAATGATGATAGCTCTGGAATGTTAGAAACACTTACACAGTCAAATACTGAATCAACTTCAGCGTACGTCCATGACTTAGTGATTCAAGAAGAATGATCAAAATGTACCATTACTATCAGCTCTTGTATCCACAAACTGCAATCAGGTATAATGACTGGTTGACTGGAAAGAAATATCTATTTATAAATATCTATGAAAGATGTTAATTGATGTCCATTTATATCTGAGGCTCTAAATGGAATGTAATTGTTTAAATTAGCAATTTGAAAACACAGCTAATGTTTAAAAGCACTGACCTCAAGGTCAGACAACAACAAAATGAAGGCTTTGAAACTCAGTTACTGACAAATAAAATGTTGTAGAAACAAATACAAATAATAGATGTTTCCTCTCGCAAATGTAAGGCTTTTATAGTGGGGTACTGGAACTGCCTTCATTATATATAGCTTTACATTCTACATCCATTGTGTGTCATTCCAAGGAATGCTGGTCAAGAATGCAGGCAAATTATTGCCACAACAGTCAAGGTTTTGATTCCCCGCTGGCACATGTTTTTCACTTCATTTGGCATTTTTAAGAGTTTAAAAACAAAACAATTTCTTATGTTCATTACTTGACAAAACTTAATATATAAGAAATATCACTTTAAGCAAAGATCTGGATTTTGACCCAAATTATTATTAACACTATCATTTGTTAAGCATATAGTTATTTCAAAACTGGCTCTCATAGCCAAGTCAGATTACTTTATAATCACCATTTCTTGCTATCTCAAAATACTTACACAGTCCATTTAAAGTCAACTTTAGTGAACATCTATGACTAACAAATTCAAGAGGAGTGGTCGAAATGTAGTTCTACTTTCAGCACTGGCAGAATAAAATTGCAGACTTGCACAATGTACGCTTTACGGGAAAAGAAATATCTATTTACAGATATTTACCAAACTTTATCATAATGCACATTATTCAGCACTAAATGAAATGTAACATTGGAAGGACAGCACAATGGATATTTCCAAAGATATCATTTTGGCCTTTGAGTGGTTTGTTACATGATCTATAATCGGAAAGAGATTTTTGACTGGTGTGTGTGTGTGTGGGGGGGGGGGGGCACCAGTCTAGATAGAAGAAGTCACTGCAGAGGCGCTCAGCGAGTACTGAGATCGGGTAGGTATTAGAGGGGCACTTTTGCTTATGTTAGTGAGGGGACAGGGGTAGTATGTACTTCCTCATTTTAGGGCACAAGGGCATCTCCTCCTGGAAAATTTTAATATACAGATAAGAAATGATGGCCTCTGGTGCATTATTGGTTCGAAATTTTGAGAATTTTTTTTATTCCTTTGCCCAAATAGAAGGGTATATCATTGGTGAATATAGGTCACTTCTCAGCCAACTTGGGGCTCGACCAAGCTCTGGTTCCGGGTCTGATCATGGCTCAGACTTTTGCTTGAACTAAACCCCATCATAAACAGATGATCAATTATTTAAGCATTTGTTCTATTAACCACAAATCAACCGCAAATCAACAAACAGGCATTTAATAATTTTCATTATTACAGGTTCATCAACATATTTTTTAAATTTTATTTATATAAAAATTGTGCTTGACTTCATTTATACAAGGCAAAATGCTGTGGATGTACTAACTGAGTCAATATGACTTCATAAACAGATGATCAATTATTTAAGCATTTGTTCTATTAACCACAAATCAACCGCAAAACAACAAACAGGCATTTATAATTTTCATTATTACAGGTTTATTAACATATTTTTTAAATTTTATTTATATAAAAATTGTACTTGACTTCATTTATACAAGGCAAAATGCTGTGGATGTACTAACTGAGTCAATATGACTTCATAAACAAAACCACAATGTTCTCAAACTGTTCCTGGCATATGATAGTTTAGTTCAAATTATGCAAAGCTTGAGAATATTTATTCTTGCATAAAAACAACTTTTTTCACTGGATCCGCCAATGTATCAACGGGAGAAAAATAGTGTGCAAACAAGGCAATTCACGTGCTGTTAATACCCGATTGTTATTTTCGTAATGCTTTCCTAGGGACGTATATGTATTTCTGCGCAGATTGACATCTCGTATCTGCGTCTTGTTTCTTTCATAAAAACCTCTTCTTGAAGCATAAAAGATGCAATCTTAACCATAGAATGTATTGCTGTATCAGTAACTAACGCCAAATGCGCTACCCTCAACAATGTTTGCACTCGTTTCTTCCCTTGTTTACTCCCCTTTTAGAACTCGGCGTCGATTCAGATTTTGTAGACAACCGTGAATATTAAAGAATCGCGTGTAACCTGTGCGATTCTTTGTTTTTAGGAATCATATTTATGATTTTGGTAAGTATCAGTCGGTATGTTTTTATCTAATTTTTCGAAGAATTTATATAAACAGCTTGGAAGCTCGACATTACGTTCGTACTCATCCGTACTCCAAACTGTGTCCGTACTCAAAAAAACTCGAATGTAAAGTTATTGTTCTTGAAATTGTGCTCGAGTGCACCAAATTGTGAAGTGATATGAACAATTATTGGTAATTTTATGTTTGTAATAACGAGAGATAAAAAATCGTTTAAAAACCTCCAGGATGCGCTTTTGATAGTGTTGTTTATTTCTGAGCCCTGGATACGGATATTTAAAACATGTTTACCGTTTCCAAGAACAACAAGAATGGTAAATAAAAAAATGTACCGGAATCGTCAAGTCATTACAAATGAAAACAATACATAAAGCCGTCGTGTATTGTTTTTATGCAAGAATAGCGACAATACACGTTTGTTTTGTGTATTAACGTCTGCAGAAGCCCTTGGGATATGTTTGTGACCTCGACCTTCGGTTTCGGTCACAAACAATCCCGCGGGCTTCTGCAGACGTTAATACACAAAACAAGGTGTATTATCCCTACATTAAACTGACAATCAACTGGATCCATGTAACATGTTTAATGTTAAGAAATATTGGCAGAACAATGTTCAACTACATCAAGATAATACAAAGAGGTGAAATGCGGAATTATTTCATGAGGGAGCCCAAGTGAATTATGCATACATGTGGCATGATGTCACAAATAGGTCGAGATGGTTAACACACTTTGAATTCCTATTGAAGTGAGGCCACTAGGTTCAGTTCCTGGCTACTCCCATTTTCACACCCTATTAACGACTGTATTTCCCCTCTTCCTCTTGCGAGTGACCAAAACAATAAACAGACGCAAAAGGTAAGAATCGTCTTCAAATTCATTATTTCGCTTTACACTGTATGTGTATTTAAGTTAAACGATAAGTCTAACATAAATATGTGTATATGGTGATATAATAGATGAAACTGACAGGTAATGTTTACAAAATGTTGACTGATCACACTCATTGCATGAAAATTCACTCGACCAAGTCACGAAACTGATGAATATCATGCAAAATTGATTTGTAATCCTATTATCCATGATGTTTTCTGTAATAGGTATGCATACTCCATAAATATATGTAAATAAAATGTTTCGTTTCTGTTGCGTTTTTGAATGAAATAAATTTTTACCTAGTCGGTGAAAAAAACATTTACTGTATACCGACTTGCCAATTTTGATATTTGATCTGAATGCGTAATTGCGAGTGATACTGTATTCCATCTTGCGAGTACAATAGGCGATTTATGTCCTTCAAAGGCGTAAATGAAATAAAAAATATGCATACAAAATTGTTTCTTTTGATCAGTCGTCATATTTATAACGTCATTTAATGTCGAACCTCCCATGCGATGCTTGTACTAATCCATTGGGGTGCGGGTGGAGTGTCTGTGACTCGCTATCCTACTTAATTAAATAATTAATTGAATGCTTCAGCGTCGTTTACATGCAAGTGTTCAGTGTTTACACACATATACTATCATAAAATACGAATTAGAAACTGAATGTATACACAGGGTCCCTATTATGTCTTGCAAGAAATTAACCGTCGATTCCCTATGGAAATCACACGAAGAAATGTTACCTTACGATTTCAAAATATCGATGAGATGAGACAGGAGAGGACTATAGGTTGACCCCCATCTGTGTGTCCGTCTGCAACAAAATGATCCTCTGATTTAAAAAAAAACTATTTCACCCGCACGTATCCTGCGAATGGACGTATAAATGGAAAAGGATAACGAAAACATTATCGGAAAAGTCGATTAATTCCTTATTAGTAATTCAGAGTTTACTTCATGGTAAATCAGTCAACAAGATTCGAAAGTAGTACAAAATAGTCGAATGGCCTAATAGTTTAACTACCCGATCCCCCCTTCCTCGATAATAAAATAAACATGTTATCGTTACAAATACAGCCGTCGTGTTTACTACCTGTCAAGATTTACCGCTATTTCTCATAATTTACATTTGATAGTGATAACGCACAAACGCAGGGAATCTATTCTTGCGGATTTGGTCGTTTTCTTTGCTAGGCCTTGAGTTGTTTTAAAAATGGCGTGAGTTGTACCTCATCTTTGTTTCAGTATGACGGCAAATTCCGACATTTATATCGAAAGCTGTATGTTATTTGGTAAGTATAAATGTATGAGAAATGATTATCAAGTCGGGTAGTCGTGGGTAGGCATTAGAGATATTGCCATATTTATGGCCGATAGAGAGTTAACAGGCTTTTCATTTGATTTTATCTGGTGACCTAGTTTTTGACCCCATTTGACTCAGATTTAAAGTCACCTATAGATTATCAAGATTAATATTAAGTTTCATTACGATATGGTCATAGATGTGGGCTCTGGAGTGTTAACTTGCTTTTCCTTTGATTTGACTTGGTGACCATTTTATAAATGGTCATAAATGTGGTCTCTAGAATGTTTACTAGGTTTTCCTTTGATTTGATATGGTGACCTAGTTTTTAAACCCAGATGACCCAATGTCGAACTGGTCCAAGATTTTATTTAGGGTAATATTCAGACCAAGTTACATTAAGATTGGACCAAATTGTGATCTCTAGTCTGTTAACAACCTTTTCCTTTGATTTGACCTGGTGACCTAGTATTTGAGCCCAGATGACCCAATATCGAACTCGTCCTAGAAGCTATTGAGGGTAACATTCTGACCAAGTTTCATTAAGATTGGACTTGATTGGATAAAAGTGTGACCTCTCAGTGTTAACAGTCAAATTGTTGACGACGGACGACAACGACGGACGACGGACACAAGGTGATCGCAAAAACTCACCTTGAGCACTTCTTGCTCAGGTGAGGTAATAAACCCTCATTCTTTCCTCTAATGGCACTTCTGTAAAATGGAGACTTATTTCATTCGCAGAATGTATTTTCAGTATAATAAAACAAGTTTCATGTTAAAGTTAATGTGTTTATGGCAAATACAAAGACAAAACTAAAATAGAGCTGTTTACTGTGCGACGCTGTCAAGAAAGCGATCCACAAAGGATTAGTGGATTCAATCTGGTGCCGTTTCACTCCAATTCACCCCATAACTTCTTGGCACAAATGTTCACCATCATGAGACCGTAATGCGACGTTGTTTCGCATACAAGACTATATTTTCTAGAATTTCAAACCATTGAAACCAATAAATAATCGCAACTACAATTAAAAAGGTGTGAAAATATGAACAGTGAATGGGATGATTTAAACAATATTTATTAATCAAATAGCATTTAATTACAATACATATTTACAAAAGCTAAGGATCGAGTAGAAAGCTAATAAGCTTTTTTAGAAACTCTTTCCCGAAAACATGTATATATTAAATTGCTGTGACAACAATTCATTGTAAAATTAATGCATGCTTGCAGACAATTAGGTTCAAGATTTAAATAATTTAAGAGTTCTGAATTTGGAGTTAACTGTATACTAGTCGATTGTCGACATGAAATAGAAAAAGTGGTACATCTAAATGTAATGTAATGAGTAGAGAGAGTGAGAGAAGAGAGAGAGAGAGAGAGAGAGAGAGAGAGAGAGAGAGAGAGATGGAGAGAGAGAGAGATTTTGTTTGGTTGCTTTTGGGATGGATTTACTTGTGGGATTTCTAGGCTTGGTGTGTGCAGGTCTTAAATGAATCTCCTGGTTTGATGTATGCATTCTTGAACGCGAGTGAAGACAGATGTATTGATTTGAGGACTATTTGCATCACCAAATAGGAGGAGTGGTAATGTAATGTTTGTGATAGGACTAACTTTATCTTGTAACTGTTTTCGCTGCCTCTGGTATCGATGACACTTGAGAAAGTAATGGTGCGTCATTTCAACCTCCCCGCATAGACAAAGAGGGCTGTTAATATTTTTTTTTTTAATAGAGGTGCTCATTTAATGAGCTACAGTGTGTCCTTAATCTGGTATGGTGCATTTGGGACTTTCGATCACCCAAGTAGTAATGACATGGTATGGTTTTGACATCCGTGTTAAATTTACCTTTAAAGCTATTGAGACTGGGAACTTCTCTATGTTCAGTGGATAGTTGGTTCCAGTCAGATATTGTTTGAGGCAGAAATGAATTAGAATAGAGTTGTGTGTTACAATGTATACGTCTAAGGTTCTGAGCATTTCTTAAGTTGTAAACATTCATGTTCCCAACTAGATTAGGTATTAATAACGATAGATAAGATGGAGTGAGATTGTTTGTCATTTTATAGAAAAGAGTTAGTCTTTGTTTCCTTCTTCGTTCCTTTAGAGGTTGAATGCAAGTCTCTTTGTACAGATTGTGGATGGAGACTAATTTAGTGGTCCCTGATATGATTCGAAGGGCTTCCGGTTGTATCTTTTCTAGTTCGAATTCATCCTGGGTAGTTATGTTGTCCCAGACAACATTAGAGTACTCGAGAAGGGGTCTAATGAAAGCAGTATAGATTGTTTCCAGTGATTTTCTATCCAGAACAAATTTAAAGCTTCTCATGATGTTTACCCTTTGCCATGCCTTTATCTTGATGTTTTCGATATGCTCATGCCAGGAACCATCGTTGGCACAAATGACACCAAGGTGTTTATGAGATTCTACCTCTTGAATTGGAACGCCATTCATAGTAAGTGGTGGATGAAAAGGTTTGTTAGCTTTACGAAATAGTAATAGAGATTCTGTTTTAGACGGTTGAAATCTACAAGCCAGGTACTCGCCCAGTTGGAAATTTTATCAAGATCAGAGTTTAGTGTGATTGCAGAGTTATATGGGTTGTCAACGATGATGTAAAGACTGGTATCGTCTGCAAAGAGGCGGATAGTCATGGACAATGTCATTGATATATACAAGGAAGAGTAGAGGACCAAGAATCGAGCCTTGTGGGACACCCACGTTTACAGGTAGATTATCAGGAAAGACCCCATAGAGGACCACTCTTTGCTTTCTTCCAGAGAGATAGTCAAAGAACCAGTTCAATAAGGGACCAGATATACCTGTAGCTTCTAATTTATGAAGGAGACCGCGATGCCAGACGCAGTCAAAGGCTTTGTAGATGTCACAGAAGACAGCACTACCTCCTTTCCTTTATCTAGAGCCTGACAGAATGTATTATAGATGGAGATGAGCTGATTTGTAGTGGAATCATTGGGAACAAAGCCAGATTGAAGAGATGTAATAGTGCTGTTTGCAATATAGAAGTTGAAAACATGTTTGTGTATAATTCGTTCAAGAGTTTTACTGACAGTGCTTAGAAGAGAAATTGGTCTGTAATTTGAAACTAAGGTAGGCTCGTTTTTCTTGAAGACTGCACAGACGTGTGCTAGTTTCCACTGGGAAGGTACTTTTTCAGTTTGGAATGATTTGTTGAAGAGATGACTGAGAGGATGTGCTAGTTCTTGCGAAAGTTCTTTTAGTATTCTATTGTTTATTGAGTCGGGACCCGATGCCTTACCAGTAGATAATGATTTTAGTACTGATGCTACTTCTTGTGGTGTTATTTCAATGTTGTTTAGCTGTGGTGTGTCTATATTTCTATTTGCGTTTGGAAAGGGTTTATTGTTATCATTAAGTTCTGTCTGCGAGTGAAAGAAGTTGTTCAATAGATTTGCTTTGTCTGTGTCTGAAGTACATAATGTCCCGTTGTCATTAAGTATTTGTATGCAAGTGTTTTTTTGTCGATTTTGATGTAAACTGTTTGAGTGTTTTACAGAAGTCTGTTGGAGTTAACCCCTCTGTTTTTAACTTATCTGCGAGTTTCACAGTTAAGATATGTTTGGCATTTCTTAGTAGAGTTGTTGTTTTATTTCTGATTTGATTGTATGTTTGCCAGTGTTGTGGGTTATTTGATTTTTTTTTGCTTTGTTGTATGCTCTTTTGCGTTTTCTGATTTGTTTTCTTATCTCGTTGTGGAACCATTATGGTGATGACTGGATGACTGTCTTATTGTGACTATTTTATTTGGAATATGTTCTTTAGTTATTTTGTTGATAGTATCTGTAATGTTGCTAGCATATGTGTCAATGTTGTCGTGTTGAAGGGTTTCCGAGGGAAAGCAGGCAGTTTCACGTCTGAGGCCATTGTAATCTCCACGGTTAAACTGCCAAATCATTCTCTTATATGTTCTAATGTGTGGTTTCGTAAAATCAATGCAACAGAAAATTGGACAGTGATACCTCGTGTTCTGATCCAAAAAAGGTTCTCCAATATCAGTAAGGGCCACCTTGCATGAAGAAGAGACAAGGAACAGATATATGAGTGAGTTTGGTGTTTCAGTGAAATGTATGGGTTCTTGTACTGTTTCAGACATGTTATACTGTGAGGTTATATTTAATACCTTTGCTGAAATGAAAGGTTTAAGCATGTCGAGATTGAAGTCACCGGTCACAACTATGTCTGAAATGTTGGTATCAAATGCGAGTTCAATAGAATTTTCTATTTGAGTAAGAACATTTTGAGCAGAATTTGGAGGACGATAGAACGTTCCATAGAGAAGTTTTTTCGTTTTAAGTTGAATTTCAATCCATATTCTTTCAACTCCATGTACTTCCAAATCAGGTCTCCTTATGGCCGATATTTGATTGTTCACATAGACGAGGATACCACCATGGTTATCAATACCCCTGTCTTTACGAAAGGGAGGCGAGTAGTTTTAAAACAGTAGAGCGTCAGAGTCTGTAGTAGCTGCTAGCCAAGATTCCGTGAGAGATATGATATCAAGGAGATCCAGATCACCTTCTAGGATGTCCTTTTTTCTCAGAAAGCTTTGGACATTATAGTGGACAAAGGACAAGGTTTTCGAAAAGTCATTTATCATTCCTTTCATTTTATGCTGAACTGAACAAAACAATCCCACGGTCACCCTGTATAGTTGTATGTCAATCGAGAGGATCATTTTGTTGCAGACGGACTGACAGACGGGGGTCAGCCTATAGTCGCCTCCTGTCTCATCTCATCATTTTAAAATCGTCAGTTAACCGTGATTTCCATAGGGAATCGACGGTTAATTTCTTGCATGACATATTAGGGACCCTGTTTATACTTTCAGTTTCTAATGCGTATTTTATGATAGTATATGTGTGTAAAACCAACAATGAATACTTGCATGTAAACGACGCTGAAGCATTCAATAAATTATTTAATTAAGTAGGATAGCGAGTCACAGACACTCCACCCGCACCCCAATGGATTAGTACAAGCATCGCACGAGGGGTTCGACATTAAATGACATTATAAACATGACGACTGATTAAAAGAGACAATTTTGTATGCATTTTTTAAATTTCATTTACGCCTTTAAAGGACATAAATCGCCTACTGTACTCGCAAGATGGAATACAGTATCACTCGCAAATACGCGTTCAGATCAAGTACCAAAATTGGCAAGTCGGCATACAGTGAATGTTTTTTCACCGACTAGATATAAATTAATTCCATTAAAAAACGCAACAGATACGAACTATTTTATTTACATATATTTATGGAGTATGCATACATATTACGGAAAGCATCATGGATAATTGGATTACAAATCAATTTGGCGTGATATTCATCAGTTTCGTGGCTTGGTCGAGTGAATTTTTATGCAATGAGTGTGATCAGTCAACATTTTGTAAACATTACCTGTCAGTTTCATCTATTATCTCACCATATACACATATTTATGTTAGACTTATCGTTAAACTTTAATACACATACAGTAAAAGCAAAATAATGAATTCGAAGACGAGTCTTACCTTTCGCGTGTCTGTTTATTGTTTAAATTTGATCACTCGCAAGAGGAAGAGGGGGACTACAGTCGTTTATAGGGTGTACATAGGGCAATGCACTTTTTCACGGTTTCCTCAACTGACCCATCTGAAAATGAGTATCAGTAAATTCCTGGAGGTAAAGTTTTTATATAGTTGGTTTGACTATTCTTAAAATAGGGTTGCTCAAATTATTGTCTTCATGTTTCAGCTCATTTGGTGATGAATACAGTATACATGTATCAAACCAACTCTGTTACGGCTTAGTTTTGGGCTGCCTAGTTTTGATGTAGAGAAGCATTAAGCTGAAATTCGTCACTTGATTCATGTGACAAGTCGATCATCATTATCAGCTGATTGACCTACTGCCCTTTACTCGCTTATCCCCCAAAACTAGAGCCGACTGGTGAATATATACGTAGATCTCGATGAAAATATCATCGAGGAAATTGTTTTTAACAGAAGTACCAACATTTAAAATACTGCCATTTGTCTAATTTACCTATAATTTCAGAAGAAATCCGTAAGACAACAAACGCTATTAATTTCAGCATGACGTCACACCTGTTTTTATTTACCTGTGCAGAGTTTCGTCCCTTCCAATGGCTATTTTTTGAGTAAAATTCTCGGATAAAGTACCGTATTCGTTCGAAATTTACTATGAGGGCACATTAGAACAATTTTCTCTCATGTATCATTCTTCGTGTTTTTGTAATCCTCAAAACATATCCAAAAACTAAAATTGTTCTCCCCTGCGCTCGTATCGTATTTTTTGTGATAAAGTGCATAAAAATGTCAAAAAATGTACAAAATTTGTCTTCATGACATAAAACTAGACCATGGATTATGACTTTTAACGCAAAACTGTTGCATTTTTTTTCTTTGAAAAATGCAACATTAATCCTTTAACTTTCGAATAATCCATTACGTTGAAATGCCTTTTTACTTTCATTTTCTTCAAAATTTGGGGGCAAAAACTCTCATTTTATTTACATTAACATCATGAAGTGTATAATTTCAATCGACTCATACTGCATCAAGAGGATTTGCCTATACTTATTAACAAAAGAAAATTGCTTAAATTTTAAAGACATAATATGGATCTTAATTAGTTGTACAAATATTTTGAAAGTACTTGACACGTTGGGTAGTTTATGGTATATCAAATGTTAAATATTACTGCCCAGTCTTAAACAAAGGATAATATCAAGATCTACAGTACTATAAGGCCCTATATAAATTCTAAATATATTAATAATTTCTAATCACCAATTGAAATTGTACCAATGAAACAACGTAACACATTGTATATTTGTACACTAGCCAAATTGACCAAATTTAGATATAACGAAATTTAAAGGCTCTTGCTAAGGCTTGAATGGTAAGGCATATATTGCATAACATTATCTGAAGTAAGACAACAAACCAACCAACCAACCAACCAACAAACAAGGAAAAACAGTTTTCAGAATGATTACATTAGTAATTTAGGGCATACTGTTTAAACATGCGTTCATAATTAATGCAATCCCGATTAATAATCAGAGATGTGATGAGTCCGTGTGAAGTTTTTACAATATTATGAAATCATTTCACTTTAATAAGCAATTATGTGGTTTTCTTACTTAAAGAAGAACTTTCATGTCGTAAAAGCATGGACTATCAATATGGCAGCACTTTTATTCGATTTTTCATTTGTTTTAATTCAAACAAAATGTTTAGGTTGTGATTGTATTGTCCTTTCCAATAGGTTAGTACAACTGTTTCGATAAATAGTCGTGATATGATTATGCTCTCCAGTTTGCACAATTGTTCTTCAAGTCTTTATACGAAAGTTCCTTAAAACTGTTTTTCCTTCGATATACATTGTTGATCCCAAATATAACCGAAACCAATTTGATGGTTTTACCTCAGATACCCAAACAGTACTACCAGTATTATCATAAAACGCTGCATTAAACAGCATTTTAACAAGCCCTATGTTCGGGGAAATGTTTTACGCCAGAAATATTTCTGATGAGATTTCAGAGTAAGAATTTAAGAACATAGTTATAGGCACTTCTGGTACTTTTTGTACACTTTTTATGGAACATGCTATCGTTTTTCTTATTGAGAATATTGAGTAAAACGTAGATTTAAGGCTTGCACAACCTAACTATATTGCGTCTTAATTCTAAAAAAAAAAACTGACAAAAAGCTGCAACAGACATCAGATCCTAATTTTAAATGTCTGTAACAGACATTTTCTTGGAGAATATTTCCAGAGCTTCTGGGGGATCCCCATATGAAAATTGAGTACTTTTCACATCGCGTGGAATTAAATCATTTGCATGTTATTGCTTTTTCGTTTCTAAGCTCACCTGCACCAAGTATATGTAGCTAATTAGGCGTCAGTCGCATTACATCAATATTTTTACTTTGAAACCTCCTCCTCCGATATCGTTGGTGGAAGTAGATCAAATCTGGCCTAAATTTTCAACGGTTGGTCCTCTACCAAACGTGCTCCATTCATTTAATGCTGAATTATGGTTGTCATTTTAACCAACAAGAAACTTATTAACAATCTCTTGGCCTTTATCAAGTTTGTTCAAATAATGCCTTGGTGTTAAACCTGATCATGCCCAAGTCACACTTATTTATATAATAAAACTTTGAATATCTTTATGTCTAAAGACTAATGCCCTTTGTTGATTGCATTATGTAGTGGTTCGCTACAAATTTCGTTCAAACTAATCCATTTTGGGTTAACATGGTCCCCGTCAAGGTGTGACTTGTATTGAATTGACTTATACTTCTCTCTTTTTTATATTCTTAACATTATTTTAGACATTATATATGCATTTAATATCACACCAGGCTATCTGGATAATATAGATACTGTTATTGTGCTCAATACAAGGAAAATACTTATCTCCGTTTTTTTCCATTTATACCAAATAAACAATTTGTAAACTGCTTCGTCATTTTTAGAGTTACATCTCCCTATTTATACAAGTATAAAAGTATAATACCTACCAAAATTCACGATAAGACGGATGATTTCGATTTTAGTATTGTACATGTTCCCCATTTGGATACGCCAGGCAAACGTACTATGTGATATAGTTTTCTGAATTAATTCGGTTTGCGAGACCGTGTAGTCGTGTTGAGGATTTCAATAAACGAAATAGATTTGTTTGTAACAAGCTTCTTCGTCAATGCAACCGTTTTCACAAAATCCTAAAGAGTTTGCTAAATTTTACTACAGTAATTCAGATTTGGTTCTAAAATTTAAGTTATTTAAAGACAAGTATGCGCAACTCCTTTTTATGAGGATGTTGTTTTCAAATATCGTAAAATAATGGTTTATCTCAATTTCCAAACCGTATTTTGTGATAGTATTTAACATTTTATAAAAACAGGTTATGAGCCAACCGTTTTGAGGAACACTGCATGTTTAGTCTCTAAAGGAAACTCAACAACAAGTTAGACAACAGAGTGTTAACACAATAACTTCCCGCTGAGATAGGCTATAACATAACTGACAAAATAGAGATTATATTAAGTAAAACATTTAAAAAGAGGTCATTCGAAGGTGTACGTATTCAACAAGTTGGTCTGAAGTCAGAGCACAAAGAACCTAACTTTTAAGGGAACGACTAAGCAAGCTGCATCCCATCGTCCGTTTTTGTAGGATTTGATATGCTTTAAGGACATGCATTTTTGGTTCTGACTGATTGATTTTTTTTATGAATTAACAAGTGCATCTTTGTGATTTACATAATATTTTCTGTTAAAAATGATTCATCTGGTGGTGGGATAACTTTTATTTACACTGTCTTATGACTTCTGTACTTTGGAGGGTAAGAGTGAGGAAGATACACAACCAGGTTAAGCTCCCCTGTGCTGTTTTTGCCACTAACCGTTCTAAGGTGGTACCCAGCTGTGTTTCTTTATTAGTTAATTTTGTCTACGTGTGTTTGTTTTGTGTAAGTGTGTGTTGGTCGTGTGCAGGTCAGCATGCTGTGATTTACGATTTGGGGACGGAAGTTGCGTTGTTCGGAACGATGCTTTCCCTGCTGGGTATTTATTTTCGTTCCTGTCTTTAATATAACTGAAATGTCACAGTTTAGGCAGTTTATTTTATATTTAATTTCTTAGTTTCAATACCTGTATTTTTTCGTTCGTTTGTTATTTTAGGTTTAGCTCCGCCTTTCAGCAGCAACTAACTTACATAATGACGTAAAGCTTACCGATGTTCCTGGATTCTGTACCAGTACAGATCTGCTCTCCGCAAATAACTGACAACTTCTTCTTTTTAATGAAAGGTGGAGGTCTAATTACTTCCGACACAATGTCCTTTATCAAATCATTATGGAAGACACAGGCTTGACTCGGATATCTTATTCGAGATACATAGATCTTTGCTCGTTGGCTTTATATAATATATTTTTCTGTATAAACCACCATTTTCTGAAAAAAAAAACCCACAGATAAAACAACAACAGGCTTCTTTACAGTCGGGTACCGATTTAAAGAATTTTTGAGTTTTTCGTTTTGCTTAACTTCTACAAAAAAAAATTATATCAATTTATTATGACACTGAAACATAAAATTTACGGTATATATTTCGCGTAAAAGTAAGCTGAAAATTTACTCCTTACAGTGTAGATAAATTATCGTTATATTGATAATAGTAGCTCCAACATTTTCTTACATATCTTTTAGACAGAATCAATGGTTGTGGTAACGTATTTGATTATAAGTGCCTCACGGGAAAGAAAATCTCACACACCGATAAGTAAAAAAAGAAACTGTATTCTTAAATATCAATGTGATATTAATTATGTTTCTAGAACAATTTCGTAATAATAGATTCAATAAAAAAAGGACAAATATCCATCATAGATGGCCACGTTTTAAAAACGCTGCCTCCCAAAACGTTAACCCAGCACACGACCAACACACACACACGCACGCACGCACGTACGCACGCACGCACACACTCAACACACACACGCACACACACACACGCGCATGAACATGCACACACACGTACACACACAGTAAGCAATAACATTAGGACAAAACGAACAAATAAAGGAACACAGCTGGGCACCATCTTGGAACGGTTAGTGGGAAAACCACTACCTGTCAGTTTAAACCGTTGTATGGTGCATCTAGCCTTACTCTTACCTCTACCATGTTCCAAACTCACAAGGCAGTCTAAATAAAAGTCATCCCGGCAGATGAAAACCTAATTTACGCAATGACAACAGAAGGCATG
The DNA here is from genome assembly GCF_021730395.1 of Mercenaria mercenaria. NCBI lineage: Eukaryota > Metazoa > Mollusca > Bivalvia > Venerida > Veneridae > Mercenaria > Mercenaria mercenaria. Next base: position 65,672,742 of record NC_069368.1, on the reverse strand, counting down.
TTACTTAAACACATACAACGCTATTCTCTACCGATATAAGAACCTAACAGGCATGTATTTGTTGCCTTGACAGAAAACATAGCAACAAGTGAAACCTCCTTATCGACCCTACAAAACAGAACAGAAGACATAGGTCAAATTAGCTCAGTCCCAGTGGGGTTTAAGAACAACCTATCACAGAGTAAAAGGACTGAACACCAAACATACGGTGTGCCTGAAACAGCTGGGTCATAATCCCTTTTACTGAAACGTTCAATAATTTTACTTAATACAACTGGAAAATTGCCATGACCCAAAATCTTCCAAAGTTTGTAAACCACACCCAAATAAAAAAATCTGGTTTTGATACATCTTATCGCAAAAGTGTCTTTACATTACTATTATGTGTTTTACTGTTCGGAACCCCCATGACGGGTGGTTCGGTTCGGAGCCCGATTTGTAAACAAAACGACTCGTTCAGGTAACATTTTGGTACTGTGTTAATACTCGATGGAATTTCAGGAAATAAAGAAGAACGCCTTCTTCTTTAAAAGACCAACACTCGATGCTGGCACGAAGCCAGATCAATTTGAAACTTTGCAAAAAGTGCAGCAGCCTATTTTGTTTGGTCACAAAATGTTGTGCTAAGGCATGGGACATTTCACTTAAAGATAGACCAATTGATTTGCAAATCATCTTCATCTATAATTCGCTAATTTCTAAGCAGTCCCTCCAAGGTTTGGACTGATGAACTATTTTCTTCCGGATAACATCAGTGCTTCTCGCAGTGCCTTGCTGAAAACAAAAGCTCTGTGGTACGGAACACTTCTGGAAGATGCTCTGGCGCGGAGCAATTTTTCAACACCACGTTCTTTGAAGACCTGTCTAGTTTTTACCTAATACATGTCATTATTAGTTTTCAAAATCATGCGACTTGACGTAATATTACAAGTATTATGTCTGTTGTTTTTTATTTTTAGGTTTATGTTACGATGAGGAGATGAATGTCGTCAAAAAATCAATTCCTATGACACAGATGACTCAAAACTTAATAAACTAAACTTTTGCTAATTAAATGCACGATGAAAGGGCTTGGTTCACTTATAGGTTAAAATGGCACAACATCAAATGTTGTTGAAATATTATTATAATGAATGATCAACAACTCATGACAACAAATGCAAAATCTCATATTTTAATTCATTTGAAATTGTGCTGTTGCCATGGCAACCGATTGATTTTCTTTATGGAAACACGAAAATCTCTTATAACAATTACATCAGAACGTATAATTAACATTCAGATATGCTAAGATATAACCCTAAACAATGCCTATAATTTGAGGCAAAAAAATATATGGTTGCCATGGAAACGGAGATAAAAATGAGAATATTTGCTAGGTCTGTTTTTTATGGAATAAAACCAATTTAGGTCATTCTTTAAGAAAAATAACATATGTAATTTGTTTGTGAAGATCATTATTCATAAATAATACAATATATTTCTGTTGCTATGGTTACAATGGAGTTGCAGTATATGCTTCAATGAGACAACAATGACGTTTTTGCTAAGTTATTGTAGAACACTTTCAGCATTTACGATTACATGTAAAAATTTAAAAAATGCACCACTGAAAAGTGTTCTTCAAACAATGTTTTTTTTTCAAGACATAATATAGAACAACAGAAAAATGTTTCCATGGTTACGCAGTTAATTCCGTAAACATAATACTACATAATCTCATTTAACACACAGTAATAGTTTAAGAAAAATGCCTTATTAAATGTCTTGATCATATTAAAAGAGTTAGATAATACTAACGGCAATAATATATAATTAGGAATACAAAAACTAAATTGTTTCCACAATAATCCAATGTATGTTTCACAAATTATACATATATTGTGATTTCAAGACAGGTTAAATTAATTGTTCATGAAAAGGGAAAATAAACATGATACTGCTGACAGAAATGATTACATGCAGTTTGAATACAGCAGAAAATATTCGTAGATCTATATTATCCAACTGTCGTAATGAAAAAAAATGTACATTACTACCATATATGTTACAATTATTGTTGAAAAATTTTCCAGTGTTTTAGAGGAATTTCACATTTATACTGTGTTCAGCCTTACACGTATATAGTGAGTCAATATTTAACAAATGCATAGTACTGTTGACACCATAAAGTTGTTAATTCAATGTTTACATAAACTATATGTATCATTTGTTCTTTTTCAAATATATGGAATTTGGGTCTAGTACATCTTCAAAAAATCAAAAACACTTGCAAATTAATCAAAATTTCAGAGCTCTTTCTCTGTATTACTTTAAATGTTAAACACTTTTTTCCATTCATTCTTCGTTTTAAATGACTTGAATTATCAATTTTAATGGCTTTGGCACTGCTGGTTTTGAGCATACATTGCTGTTGCTGCAAAGGGGCGCTATTTTATTATACAGGTACCACTGTCGACTGGCATCCAGCTCAGGAATGGTAATACGGTTGGTGAATTTGCCTGTCATGCCAACCCCCTGCCTAAAAATATTAATCTCCGTCTCTGTGTTGAAGTTATAATCCTTCAAGAATACTATCTATACCAGGTCATGCAGACGACATTCTGTAATGATAAATGTATCAAATATTTAAGACAAAGAACACATAACCTTTTCATCAATCCTGAACAACAGCATTCCAAAAGACATCCCACACATAATTACATTAAATAACATTTTAGAATTTTATTACAGTAATAACTTCTTTTCATGAAAAAATTCAACCATCGCACATATTCTACATCAAGTATGGGCCATGATTTTGATCTCATTTTAACAAATAGTTCTTTAACCTGGTTAAGAAAAAACAGTTACTTTATTAGAATTATGTTATTTCTGATTAACTTGCTTGCAGTGAGCTAGACACTCTTTAACAACACAAACATAAACATAAACTGTGTTATTTTAATGTAAGTGGCCTCTTTACAGACATGATCTCTGCAGCAAGTTTTATCAATACTTGATTATTAATAAAAACATAATTGATTAAAGAGCCTCAAGCCAAATATACCTAAACATGTTCAGGACTGAATTCTGTATGCCGGGTCTCAATCAGGTTGTACTCCAAGTCATCATGTAGACCCATCATAACAAGCCACATTCCATAGCTAAAATAACGGGTATATTTAAACAATGAATTCTTAAACAAAAACTTCTAAGTAGCATTAGTGAGTCCTTAGAATATAACATAGCATCACTTTATTAAAACAAATAAATGCCAGCTACACAGTTTATTTTCTTACATACACACCTAAGTCTTAATACAGTATGTTGTGTAAGTATGCAATATTCAAATTGTAATTCAATGTTTATCAGTGGAGATATTATTTTTCATTTAGAAATTTTAGATACAATTATGCACATTATATCTATAAACTGGAAACTAGTGACTTTCCAAACTGAAGTGTATGAACACACTGTAAAATTAAATATTTCAACATCAAATTCTGTGTGCTTAATAAATATTTCTTTATTTATTGGGAATTCTTACCTTATTACAACACTTTTCTTATTTTGTCCACAATAATTGTCCATATGTAATGAAACATTCTTTTCTCCATAGCCATGATGCTTGAAGTGATGGTGGACCATAGATACCACACTGTTTGCTCCTCTTCCAACAGCAGTACTCTACTTTTCATACAAAAACAAGAACAGTTTATAAGAAATGTATTAAATTCTCATCAAAAATGGAGTGAATCAACACTGACCAAACAGTCCATCCTTTCTTATAGATATTGCTTAACATTAACTTGTATTTATCAAAATTTAATTGAATTCCAATTCACAGTGCTTATGATATAGCATCTTTATTATAAAGCAATGCAGTATTTTCAACCCAATTTCAGGGATTTACAGAAAGTTCAGTGAAAAAAAAAACCCATAGAAATTAGTAATATCAAGTCTTAACAAAACATAACTTCCTTTAGATAATTTTACTTGACAAAATTTCTGCAAAGGTGTCACTATAATTCCAATGTAAAATGTGCACTGCAGGCCTGAAGCTTTTATTCATAGGGTCATGATTTGTTTGAAGACTATGGAATTTAATTTAGTGATATATGGAATTTCATAGTTAAAATTGATATTGAAAAAGTGCATTTGAGGATACTGACACTGATATGAATGTAAACACTAACTTCAAAATCTTATACCTGCATGAGGATTCACAGAAATACAAGGACCCTACTTGCTGAGCATAGTATGGGGTCAATACTTGTTGAGCACTCAAAACTGCAGTGAACCTTTATATTTCTTACTGCTGGAGGTTATCCTGAAAAATATAAAAAAAGAATTTCACATTTATTTAGTAGCCTACCAGCATGCTGTCTACCAGTAATGGCAGTAGTGAGAATGAAAAAAGTAGTTTTTATTGTAATTTGCATGTAGATTTTTTAAGAAATTTTCAGGAGGTCTATTTTAGTTGCTATAATTACAACAAAAAGTGACAATTTAAAACACCACTTTTCCTGTGTTATTGTACTATAACTTTCAATTTTCATAGATTCCACTCTGCATAATGACCATGTAATTATTAAATTGTTCACATCTGTGACAGTTTAAACTGTTCACATCTGTGACAGTTTAAACAATGTACAATATCTTGTAATATTGGGCTATTCCAGAAAATATCCACCCCCTCCCTGTGGAAGCAGTTTTTTGGTACAACCTGAGAGGAGGGGAAGGGGGGTGGGGTGGTATTTGAAGGGATCCTATTGGGAGGAAGGGGAGGGGGGTATTTGAGGTAACCGGGGTGTGGAAGGGGGAGGGGGGATATTTTCTGAAATAACCCGAGAGGAGGGGAGGGGGGGAGGTATTTGGAGGGATCCTATTGGGAGGAAGGGGAGGGGGATATTTTCAGGTAACCGGGGTGTGGAAGGGGGAGAGGGGGGTAAAATGTCTCCAGGAGAGGTGGGGGGGGGGGGGGGGTAATTTTCTCCGAAAAAACTGCTTCCACAGTGGGGGGTGGATATTTTCTGGAATAGCCCATTCCTGTTCATCAGTTCATTTACCTCTTTACAAATTCTAAATAGAAAGTTTCATACAGAATGTAGGCCTACTTAACATAGTAGATGCCCGACTGTCTTGGCTACAAGTATATTCTGCCATCATGAAAACTTACAAATACACAGGAATGATATTTAAAGTAGATCTATTTGACAGCAGACAGTCGAATCGAAATGTCAACACTGCTATTTTTCGCTGCAAAGTTGTATCTTCGATAAGTCAACAAACGAAGCGGTCTGTCCATTTTGTTTTGCCTCCAATTACGAATAAATTTATAATGAAAATTAACACTTACCATAACAATTATTAAATCCGCCATGCACTTTAAATATCCGCGTATATTCAGAGCAATAACTGCATGTATTCTCTGACCCAGTTTCAGACATGTATCCACCGATAATGGCGTGTTGATTTCAAAGGGAAACTGTTCGCTAATTCACTCATTAGGTTTGTGATATTTCACTAAATGTTGAAACGTTTAAACTTAAAAATCTTCGTCCGATATTATTGATTTTAACACTAGCTCTAATGGCTGTTGCCTGAAAAACAAATTAATGAAAACAAATATCTAATTAAGTGACGTCAACTTCAACGTCATTTTACCGAAATCGAGGCTTGTGTAATTTCGGATAAAAATGTGTCTCTGAGACGGACGTTTTTTTCGTTTTTGAATATGGCGGCATTGCTCACCAGCGATGATTTTTGCACTTTTTGTTGGTTTTTCATGTACGAAGTAGTGGTTAAAATATTAAGACTGGTAAAGGATGCCGCCAAGGCGAAAATCATAAATAAAGTCTCAAATTTCATGGAAAATTCACATTTTTTTGGAAAGTGGGGCATGTTTGGAGTAATATATAAACACAACAACACATCTGGATCTGGATGAATACGTTGTAGGGCCTCTCGGCATAAGCACAACGGTGAAGAGGTGGGGGACGCCTAGTCCCACTTTAGGACAGCTGCTCGGAAGCTGTCTACTGTCTCTGTGCATGCAACACTATTATCCAATTTGTTCCAGTCAATGATTGTTTTTGGAAAGAAAGAGTTACTAAATTGAGATGTTCTGCACTGGATTTGTTTGAAGCACTTAGAATTGTTTATGGTATGATTTTCAACTAAATTATTACTAGTGAAGTCACTAAATGATTTTGGCTTAATATGTCTCTTGTTTGTACGGACTGGGGTCAAATAGTCGTGACACGGTAGGGCTGGCACCAGCCCCTCGACCACCTTGAAAAAGAACACCAGTCTGTTTGCCTTCCTTCTGTCCTGGAGCGGTTGGAGTTTCAGCTCTCGAAGCATGTTGGTGACACAACCTGTTGTTCTGGCGGTGTAGTCTCCTGTAATGAACCTGGCTGCTTGTCTCTGAACCTTTTCCAGCTGATCGATGTCCTTCTGGTAGTGAGGGTCCCATACAATACATTATTTTTCAAAGTTTATTACTTATATATGAAGCACTGTGTTTACTTGTTACGAACAGCATATGTATCAATGTAAAATAAGTAATGTATAATATGGCTAAATTCGGTGCCATTTACGTACATTAGTGAACCAAGCCCTTTAAGAAGACCTCCAAAACAGCTGTAACAGGGAGTGGGGGACGTACATGGTGGTCATATAATTTATCTTCACTCGGCTTTTGCTCTTACATGTTAATCGTTGTTTGTTAAAAAGTTATCGAAGGTACAGTGCCAGTTTATAGTGACGTAAAAATCGTAGCCGTGCATGAAAATGCAATTCCTGTATGATGATATTTATTGATTTGTACATGTACATAAATTTATATTCTAATTTAAGATTTTTATCTGCTACTTCTAAAACCTCCCATTGCAAAAATATTTACGTACAAGCAACATTTTGTTGTTTGATGTTGTATACACGATATTTTTTTATTTGATTGTTCTACCAAGAGGTCTTTTGTGAGGTTTTCAATCCAATATAAAGATTGGCAATTAGAAATATTTAAAAGTGATAAATATATAATACTGAATGTTATGTGATTCTCACCGATACTAGTGATAGCAACAAAAATATTATGCAGTTCTCTAGACTTTTCGTACATTTTTAATTCCTAATATTGAACCTAATATTGAACATCAGTTAACTACTGTCGCCTGGGGAAGCAGACATATAAAAAGTTTTGATGACACTAATCTGCAGCCGTTGTATGTTATGTTACTAGGTACCATATACAAAATTAAAAAGACAATTACGTATTCCTTATTTCCATCAAGAAAATTTGATTTCGATGAAGACCATTAAATTTAGTGATGCCCCTTTTTAACTTCGATTTTTTTAATGTTTTTTATTTAAAGTGAAATATATCTGTTACTGTTATAGCTTTTCACTTGAAACTTAAAATAGTTATTCACTATCAAAGTCCACACAACGAGAAACAATCCCAATAACTCTTATTTGAAATTTGACGCATTTATGCCCATATTTAACTTCGATTTTTTGTTACTTTTTTTTTATAAAGTCAAATATCTCTCATACTATGAAAGTTTTTGACTTGAAACTTAAAAAAATATTTTACTAATACACCAGGAGAAACAATTCCAATTTCTCTGATTGGATTTTGATACAGTTATGCCCCTTTTAGATTTATTAATTTTGTTAATGTTTTATAACGTTTTTACTGGAAAAGATCTAATTCAGAGTCAAGCACTGAGAAAAGTCGAGCGTGCTGTCTTAGGGACAGCTCAACAACATGTCTTAACTCTATCCTCATTTGTTTGAATCCGCCCGCTCAGCTCATTAGGGAGAGCTTTGGTCTACGGATCGCGGGATTGCGAGTTCGATTCATGTGGGGAAGTTGGCTTGCGGAGAACAGGTTTGTACTGACACAGAATCCAGGAACACTGGTTTGGTTAACTGCCCGCTGTTACATGACTGAATTAGTGTTGAAAAAAAAAACACGGCGTTAAACCCAAAACAAACAAACAAATTATGTTCTTTTATTTGATATCTGTCCATATTCGTGTCGATTGGAGCTCATGAATGAAATTTAAAACCAAACTGGCACTTATGATAAGTTTCACATAATACTTGTTCAAGTGTAAATGTGCGACGCACACGAACCATTACTCTATCCTACTTTTTGAGTTATGTCCCTTTAGTAAGTTTTACTGTCCAGGGCAATACACTACAACTGATGTAGGGAATTTACGCAGATAGAATACAATGACAGAGGACATTGAGATGAAGTGCAGAGTACAAGGACATAACTTTTACCACACTTGTTTAAGGTATTAGATCACTAATAGTAATGTTTACTAAATGGCCTTTGCTTGGTATATTCTAAAAGGTAACCATGTTTTGCACTATTTTGCAATTTTTAAACAACTTTTACCATGCCCTTTTTATAAATTTTGTATAACTTATGGTATCTCCTCAAGCTCAAGTAGAGACAAATTTCACAGTGATAGCCACTATCCAAAATGTTTGCAGAGAACTCATTTTAACATTTATTTTAATAAAAGAAACATCAAACTATTGGTAAACAATTATAAAACACAAAATAAAAACGTCAATATCATTTTTTTTCTATGGTGCCTCCAGTAAACGGATCTAATGAGACAGAATTCATACTTCAACATTGATAAAATAAGGTCGAATGCTGTATTTCTGTTTTGAATTTTGCTTACTCCATTTAAAAATAACCTTAGGGCAGACGTAAAACCTACCTAAATATCTTCCACAATATATAATCTAAGAGTGAAAGCAAAATAGAGAACTTTCACCGCGTGTAACTCAATATTTTTAAAGATGTGTAACTCTTCCCCTTCTGTTTAAGTAGTAAATTCACTTTGAACACCAAGAAATCGCTTATAAGATTCATCTTTTTCCATTTTTGTGCAATAAATCAATAAAAAGTCTTGAAAGAAGTAAACACTTACTAGAAAAAAGGAAAATAAGGAAAAAAGAATTGGGTCCCAGTAGGGCTTGAACCTATGCCCCCCTAAGAATTGCAGTAAAAGTAGGCTTATGGTACGAATTGAATACTCTTCAAAAAGGAGGTTTTCTATTAGTGATCCTTAATACCTTAAGGATATCTCCATATATAAATTTCTATTATATAGGGCGTAAGTCTGTAAATATACAGACTATATATAAGTTATATATACTTTAAAATAATTTTTTATTTTTTTGTACGTCAGTTTTGAAAAAAACAACAACAAACAAACGGGACGAATAATGGAATGCTATTATCCGTCCATCTGTCCGTCCTTCAACATTGTCTGTAAGTAACAAAGTGTAATTGGTGTAGCTTTCAAATTTGACATTTCGATTAAGAACCACTTTGGAAGGATCCTGTATGTTTTTGTGTTCCGTCGATCAAAGGTCAAACACTTGTTGACCTGGAGACTAAAAAAAGATTTTCACCGCATCGAGATAACGTGAATAGTGCAAGTTTTGGATGGCTGGTTTCAAGGTTAAGGTCACAATTAAAGGTCGAAGTTCATATTTATGATATGCACGATAATCTACAGCAAAAGTCCATTAATTATGATATAATCCGGTCTGGTAATGGATACGTTGGTGAAATAAATGCAAAGAAACGTCGGTATATTTGTGACACGTTTGACTTTCAATCTAGAGGTCCAGGGTTCAAATACCAGTCAAGCACTTGACCATTATGAGATGCTCTTTTGAGTAGACCACCTAGGTATGAGGTGTCCATTGGTTCTCCCAATGAAATAGTGCTACGTGTGTATTGATGTTGTACACTAAGTAATTAATGATTAAAAAAGAGCTAAGTTCAGTAAGCCAGAAATGTCTGTTTCTAAACGGAATGTCAAATTAAACTGTTCTGCAAGTTATGCTTTTGGCAGTTTAGTGGGCGCTTGAACCTTTTATCGATGTTTCAAGAAAGGAAGTAAGCTGTTTGAAGGTCACGAGCCTTTTAATTATTTTTTTTGTTGGATTTAACGTCGCACCGACATATGATAGGTCACGAGCCTTTTAATTTACTGGAAACAGGAAGAGGAAAATCTACTGGTGTTCAAGCTTTTAAACTGAGATATGGCTTCCAATTTTCCGGAATTTACTTTTCCACAGATTTTGATAACAAATAAACAGGATTCTTATTGGATATAATACTTAACAGAACACACAAAAGGCATTGATCACAAAAATAACTATATCAGTTTAAAAAAAAAGCATAATGATGGTTTATTGTTAATAATCTAATACCTCAGCTATACAACTAAAAGTATCATCGAAATAACTGTTGAAGTTCCGAACTCATCATAAAGGTTCATAAAGCAAAACAGCTTTAGAAAATTATATAAGGTGTGGTATAAATATTGAGAGATTCGGGAACATTAAATGTCAGGACATTTCCGGATGTTGTTCCTGGGCAACCCTTTGCACAATTGTCGATCTTACTGATTCTCTTTTCTGGATGAATATGACATTTAATGGTTGCGAACGGTATCGGACAATTCTAGTTGATTGAATTAACATCTTGTCAGCCAATAAAGATTTGAATTGTCGATTTATAATATAAATATAATATTTATTTATAATTTCAGAAAAAAAGAATTTCTTAAACAAGAGGGCCATGATGGCCATATATCGCTCACCTGAGTACCATTGCTCTAAATGATCAGATAAAGTTTTGACATAGATCACATATAATACACATAAAATATCATCAGGATAAACATTTTCTTGTAACAGTCCCTTTTGACCTATGGGTCACATACTAGTCAGGGCCAATCTCAATATTAAGTTTGAGGATCCTAGGCTCAAATGCTGCATTTTTGTACTAGCATGACTATTTCTTACCCTGCAATACTTAATGACAATAATGAAATTTCAAATGAGTCCTATAAATACTTACTGGATAAATCCATTTTTATTAAAATCAGGGCAGGTAATTAACAATATATTAGATAAGTATTTATATTGATAAACGTTCAATCAAAAGTTTTATCTAACATGACTATTTCTTACGTTCCAAATCAATCTCATTAGAAACTGCTCGGCATATTCAATTACATAAAAAATAAAGAGAGGTAATTTATTATAAATTCAGTCAATATGTATCTTCACTGATTATCCAAGTCAATCTGATGGCATAAATTAAATTTCAGATCAGTTTCTTCATTAGTTATTGAGATATACCCATTTTAAATTGAAATAAAGGGAGGTAAGTTGAGATGAAATCAATCCATAGTTATCTTTCCTGATTGTCTCAGTCCAACTAAGGACAATAATGAAATTTCAAATGAGTCCTATATAAATCCGTTTTGATAAGAAAATAGCTACTTTTGGCCATTTCTTGGGCCATAACTCTAGAACCCATTATGGGATATGGCCGGTTAATGAAAAGAATCAAGATCTTATGGTGACACACGTTTTATGCATGTTTGATAAAATTCAAATCATAAATGAAACTGCTATTGTGCAGATAAGGTCAAAATAGCTAACTCAGGTCCTACCAGGGGCCATAACTCTAGAACCCGTAATGGAATCTGGCCAGTTCAAGAAAGGAACCAAGATCTTATTGTGATACATGTTGTTTGCAAGTTTGGTTAAAATCAAATCATAAATTAAGCTGCTATTGTGCAGACAAGGTCAAAATAGCTATTTTTTGCCCTTTCAGGGGCCATAATTCTAGAACCCATATTGGAATCTGGCCAGTGCAAGAAAGGAACCAAGATCTTATGGTGATACAAAATGTGTGTAAGGTTTGTTAAAATAAAATCATAAATGAAACCACTATCGTGCAGACAAGAAATTGTTGACGCACGGACGCAAGAGGTAATGTGTTAAAATATTGCACCGCGCCAGAGCATATTTCAGAAGTGCTCCGGACCATAGCGCTTTTGTTTTCAGCAAGATACAGCGCGAATCACCGTTATTATATTGTCAGTTTATAATCTGGAGGGCTACATAGAAACTAATGAATTGTAGCTTGAAAATGATTTCCAAATCGTTTAGATCATTTTAAGAGAAATTCCACCGAGTATTAAGAAAATAACGATCAAAATATTGCCTGAAGCAAGCCGTTTTGTAATCAGACTCCGTACATTACCTTCTGGGTTCCTCACAGTGTTTAAACCAAATTTTAATTACGTTAATAAAATTTAGCATAGTATGTTCGTAATTTATAATAACGCTAGCCTTGTTAATAAAACACGATCATTTAAATGGTAACGTAACATGTGTAAGGCAACCTCCTTTTAAGTGTTTACTCTGTAGTTTAAAACAATATATCTCGTATTATAAACAATTTATTAACAAGAATACCGTATAAGTACTTTTTTTCTGCGGGAACTTTATTTCTGCGTTTTCTGCAGAAAACAACAAGACCGCAGATTTAAAATGCGCAGAAAATTTTATCCTGACATGCCGCGATACGATGATACAATCCGCCATTATAATCCGGTTAAGTGTAAAAAAAAACAAAGACAATTATCAAACAGGGAATGCCACGTACCAAACACGCAGCCTCCCCAAAACGAAACCCACTGCACGCAGACGCGTACACCACAAGCACACACACACACATACACGCGCACACACACAAAGTCAACACATAAGGACAAAACGAACAAACAAAGGAACACAGTGGGGCACCGCCTTGGAACGGTCAGTGGCAAAAACACCACTGGGGAGCTTAAACCGGTTTATGGTGCGCACCCAACCTCACTCTTACCCCCACCATGTTCCAAAGACACGGGACAGTGTAAATAAAAGTTATCCCCTCCAGGTGAATCTCTAACACACGTAATGGAAACAAAAAGGCATGGCATGTAAGACAATGTCCGATAGCGTTATCGGCTTTTGTCTCACATGTAGTAGAAGGCCGACGAAACAAGTTTAAATTATTTTAGTAGTAACGGTAATATAATAGAACTGTTTTAATATTGTTTTGCTGTTGAATAAACATAATAAAAACATCAAATTTGATTTGATTTTCGTTCACTATTGAACATTCAGCTGCAAGTTTTCAATTTTCTTAAATTATGTGACAAACACAATCCATTGTATCCTTTGTGTCTATTGTTAACCGATCCGTCTGGTGATGGTCATATTTACGTTATTTGTATGGGGCTTGAAAAAGGCGTGATTAACAAAAAATATCATACTGTTACAGTGCACAGATGAGAATGTTTGCAAAATACAGATTCAAGTATTTTTCGTGTCTGTTTGGCATGCCTGTATTCAAAAAATGACTGTTTTCTTGCGTTTTTATTTAACACTCAACATTATGTGATGATGACGATGCCACATTAGTATTCTTCAACTTTTATTTTCAATCCGGAAGCCAACATAACTGCCAAAATAACAACAAAATACGTACCTGTCTATTTGAAATTAATGAAACAACCGGTGAATACAGAACCGCAGAAATAAATCCCATCAACGTGAGAAGGAAGACACCGCAGAAATTTGGTACGCAGAAATTTAATACCACCTCATTTTTGAAAAAAATCGCAGAATATTAAGCCCGCAGAAATAAGTATTTATACGATATATTATATGATTTTATTCATATTTAGTGATATATTGTTTCCTGCAACGTTGTCTGTGGCATTGGTTAATTTATGCAAATTTGCTTTCCTAAACATTCATAGTGTAGAGTTATAATTTACCTCCAGGATAACAAAATACTATTTCAGAAAATAAGACCAATTTAAATTGATTTATACATTTATATTGATTTATAAACATAAGAATAATGCTAATAAAAGATCAGTGTTGCAGTTCGTTTTCCCAGTTTTTATTGTTTTATTGTTTTATCACCAAAACCGACCAAAATATGCATAATGGACAAAGATTTACAGGATTATCATTTCCGAGAACAAACGTTTGTCATGAAAGCTCTGAAATTATGTATGTATAGTTCAAAATGGTACTTTCATGGGAACAACTGTTGGTCTTGCCAAACGATTTTGTATAAATATATAGGAACATTGCATCATAGACGTTAACCTTTATCCTGCTCAATTTCTAAAATGGACTGGTCCCCCTTATTCAAAAGGGTGTTGTTTGAAAATTTAGTGACTGAATAGGGAACGCTACTTACCATGGCATTACACTTGCCGCCAAGGTAGTATCGCTAAAGGTTAATGGCACACAACAACCTTCTTTAGGTAAAAATATCTCTAATAATATTTGTTTCTGATGCAACGTAAATATTATCTACTTTTCATTTTAGGTAAACACGGAGATTGCTTTATCTGCGTGTTTAAGTTTAGCGCAAAGGTCTTATATTGTTGACGTTTTAATTCATATGTAAGTTTGTTACATTCATAATTAACAAAAAACATTATTTTATGTGTCTGGAAGTTGTTATAAGGTGTTTCATCCAATGTTTTAATGACCGATTATAATGTTATGAATGTGTATCACTGCTAACACTGTCGAATATATAAGCTGATGTGATAAAATTGATAAAGGAAAGTGCGCTGGTAAAATGTCTGTTTAATGTAATTTAATTTTCTAGTTATCCAATATTGTTCCTTTAAATCTATCTCTTTATGCCATAAGCGATACACAAAGTGCTAAAATGTATTCCTGTACCCGCCCAATTAGCTCTGTAGGGAGAGCTTTGGTCCACAGATCGTGGGGTCGCGAGTTCGATTCCCAGGCGGGGCGAATGTTCTACGTGACGATTTGATAAAATACATTGTGTCTGAAATCATTCGTCCTCCACCTCTGATCCATGTGGAGAAGGTGGCAGTTACTTGCGGAGAACAGGTAAGTACTGGTACAGAATCCAGGAACACTGGTTAGGTTAAATGTCCGCCGTTACAAGACTGAAATACTGTTGAAAAAATAGCGTTAAAACCAAAACAAGCAAATAAACAAACAAACAAACAAATGTTTTCCTACATTTTTTTGGTGAATAGTTCAATTGGTATAGTCTGGGTTTTGATAACATGCATAATTATAACTTTCTCTTATACAAGCACAGGTATTGCAAAAAAAGTTGTCATTTAAAAAATGTTAACACATTGTTCTAACTGAAATTAACAATAATCTCTTAGTATAAGGAAAATGCAAACATTCATTGAAAACTCGCACTTAAATAACAACACAAATTGAATACAAATTTGAAAATGTTTATAGATCTGTTAGTTGCAGGCAAAACATTAAATACATGTCAGTTATAAGCATGCTATATTTAACTTTAAAGGAAAAGGTTAGATGAGCGTTTCTCTCTTTTGTAAATTTGGTTCGTATATTTATGTTTGCACTTAAAATTTCCTCGCTATTGCAGTGTGTTAAATTATGATTTAGAAATTGTAATGACTATCACCTAAAAAAAGTACTGCCATCGGTAAAATAGAGTATTCCATCGATTTCATTGGAACGTTAAATGCTTTTGTAACCTTTATACATAACATACCTTATACAAGCTAAAATAAATAATGTTGATAACTTATATTGTAAGTTATTACGGTAGTACCCAAAGAGCTGAGGGCAATTCTGAAAGAAGGAATAAAACGGCCATTATGACATATAATGCATGTTGCTTACTAACATATAGATCCTCTGCAAGGTCATTTTTCTCGTTTTTACCTATAGTGAAAAGCAAAATACCGGTATCCTTATGTTGTGTTCAAAGGAGACAATTAGAATACATTTTATCATATGTATTGATTGTGTAGGGTTTGAATAAATCCACTTGAATTATACCCACTTTAATTAAGAAACTTGATATTTTTGGTTACATTATTTCTTTTGTGAACACAAGGGGCATTCTGAGAGTCTTGGTACTTGTAACGCATAAGGAAAACATCGTATATAAAGTAAATATTGACTAGTTCAGACCTTTCACCCTTGACATCCATACACTATAAGTGTTTATCTATTGGGTAAATGCCTTACGGTACTCATTTGTTCGTATACTGTTGGTTCAGGGATACAATGCTCTGCCAACCACGAGCACGCCCGCTTAGCTCAGTAGGGAGAGCGTTGGTCTACAGATCGCGGGGTCGCGAGTTCGATTCCCGGGCGGGGCGTATGTTCTCCGTGACGATTTGATAAAAGACATTGGGTCTGAAATCATTCGTCTCCCATCTTTTATAATTCGTGTGGGGAAGTTGGCAGTTACTTGCGGAGAAAAGGTTAGTACTGGTACAGAATCCAGGAACACTGGTTAGGTTAACTGCCCGCCGTTACATGACTGAAATACTGTTGAAAAACAGCGTTAAACCAAAAACGAACAAACAAATTTGCCAACCACGAGTCGGTTCACCAATGTGTGGCCTTGCAAGCGTTGATTTAAAAGTAGATACAACCTGAACGCACTAGGCAAGATCTGGGGCCAATATCTGAAAAAAAACCTATTCATATCGTAAGTTAAGGTATAATTTACGATAAACCTATGGTAAGACTAAGGTAGCGTTATTCGTCTATCTCCAAACTCCTCTTAACGCCCTCGTAAAGCGCTCGTATCTTAATGTATTGTTAGTTAGTTACGATATCGTAAGTCATGGATAATCCATTTAATGACGTCATTTTCGACCAACAGCACATGTATCTGATAGCCCATATGTCTACATTATGTACATTTTATCGCTTGCAACGGTATAATGTCTACTAAAATGTATTTACATTCGATCAGACTGTATTTCGTAATAAAATAAAAACAATTTTCTATTATTTATTTAGAGATGACTCCTATAATGTTGGAGATGCCTATTAGCTTTACGCTTAACGTTTAGTAACATATACCCTGTTTGATAAGGAATGTACGGTATTTTTCCAAGATATTCAGAGAAGAATGTTATATATAATTCTGTTCAAAGAACCTTTCTACTAAACAACTTTTCAACTGGATTGAGTTTGCCTTAAAATAACCAACATCTGCGCAACAATCTACTGTACCGATGAGGCCAAGAACACTCTTGGAGGTTGCAATAAATAAGGTCAAACTTTTGATGAAAAAGTAGAGTTTCACGCCTTTTTGTGTGAAAACATTAGTCAGTGGACTGCATTAGTAACCCTGAGTTCAACAAGTTTTAAGCTGTTCTCCACAAGTGCCTGACGACTCTCCCTTATAAGTCAGAGGTTGAGAATAAATGATATCCTTAGATATATTGTCTTTAGTCAATCATCACGGAGAACTTGAACGCCTCGCCCGGTATTCTACTCTTATTGTAAAATATTTACCGTCAAATATAAGTTCATGTTGATCGGACAGAAGTGATTCTTTGTAACTTTGCTTATATAGTCTTGCACAATGCAATTGCTTTCGTTGTTGGTCAGTGCAGAAAACAGTAACGGAAACACAATGCAGTCTCACCAGTTATTACAGTTCAGGGGCTGTTTGCGTTTTTCCAAACACCATTTGATGAATAGCATCCGCCGGTAAATATATACAGCAGTAACTGTGGCCAAAGCCAAGTTTTGATCATTTTATATCAAATACCTTTTAAACTAGGTGTGTCATAAGGTGAAAGTGTGCGTTATCGACTCTCTCAGGAGTCATAACTGTGGAAATAGGGGCGGAGCCAGATTGAAAAGTAGGAAGTGCGCAATTATATACCGGTATCATGATAAAGACTCAAGCAAAGCTTCATCAATTTATATGAAACACTTTTTGAGTGAGGCGCGTCACAAGGTGAAAATGTGCATTTTTGACTATTTCAGGGGCTATAACGCTGAAAATATGGTTCAGAACCAGACGAAAAATAGGAGGTGCGCAAGTTCATATCGTGATAAAGACTCATGCAAGGTTTCATCAATTCGTATCGAATAAGTTTCGAGCTAGGCGCGTAACGAAATTCCGACAGACAGACGCACGGACGGACGAACGAAAGGACTCACGGACAAACACTCCGTTGTGTGTGTGGGCGGGGGTGCACACAAAAGCCTGTGCGTTTTCATCTATAAAACAAACTAAAACTAGATTTATCCTTCTATATCAAGTAAATTCATGTTTGTTGACAGGATCGGATGGAATGACAACTTTAATAAATATATTTCCGCCAATTTTAGCGTGGTACAATAAGAAACAAACAGATTCATCTTCAGATAGGTCGAAAACTGTAAGTTTTCATACGCTACGAGAACACTAAGGGGTGGATTTTTCAGACTCAACTTACGAGGACATTTACGAAGTGTCGTAAATAACAAAGCTGGAAATATATGCTAGGAATACCTTACGAACCCTATACGAACATCACATGACTTAAGGTACCTTTGAGATAGTGGCCCCAGGGCTATAGGGCGGGTGAGACAAAGTGCCCTGTTATATTTTATATAACTATAAACTTCAGACAATGAGACATACAAAATAAAGCTATAATTTGATTCCTATCAAATTAATGTTTTCCTAGTACGTACCTCGCAATGCAAACTGTATATGTTTATCATCCAAATTTATAAGTTTACAAGCCGTTGCCATAATTACTACCACATCGGCAAAAAGCTATACATAGCATTACTGCCTCTGCAGATTAGGTAATATTTGCCTTTTTTTCAAGAGCATGAATGGAATTTAAAGACATTAAACATCAAACCATACTCATCTTCATCGCTAGTGTCAAGCTAGTGTCATCGCTAGTGTCAAGCCAAATCCACTAATTTCATTAGGCAAGCCCACAAGGGGGTTGGCCACAAACTATTATAATAACAGGTGTGTTTCCAGTGTGTATGCAGTTAATTATCATAGTCTTTATTATCAAACTATCAACATGTCATATCACTGTTTTGAAACTACCCTCTAATTATATGTACATGCTCATGTTGGTAAGCTAATGGGTGTATATTTATTTAAATGACTAATGTTCACTGATAGATATCATTCATTTGCCCGCTTAAAATACTCGCAAGTCGACCAAGTTGCATCTATATAGAAAGGACTTTCACCAGGCCAAACTTCTAAAAAGCAAGCTTGAACAAAAGCGGCATACTCTCAAAGTCACAATGAATTAACAAATATAAAGTGATGGGTTATGTCAGGATCGATTTGATTACTACTCTGCATAGGCCTTTTCCAAGACGTCAAAAATCTGTAAGGAGACAGTAGTCTTAGCTCAATAGAGAGAGCGCAGATCTACGAATCGCGGGCCCCTTGACTATTTGATATTTTGAAAATAAAATGACATTGTGTCTGAAATCATTCATCCTCAACTTCTGACTAAGTTGGGAAGTTAGTCTAGTTACTTGCAGAGAACAGGTTTGTACCGGTACGAAATCCAGAAACACTGGTTAGGTTAACTACCCGCTATTATATAACTGAAATACTGCTGAAACGACGTTAAACCCAAAACAAACAAACAGTAGTGATCTTGCTATTCCCTTTGAGTTATCTGCAAAGGAACTTGCACTGAATAGAATTTTAGCGACTTTTGTATCAAAAAATCTGGAAACATACGGACTGCTATACACTTACACAAGACAGATATTTAAGATCAGATTGGTTAGACTCAAAATGTTATTATAGAGCTTCATGTTAAAACAAACTGTAGACATGAATTTTTAAGAAATTCCTGTAGGAACTATTCAAATTAGTTGCAAAATATATATGTACATTACGTAATGTACCAAAGATATTTAATAATGTGCAAATAAGATATGTGTTAATAAAACCTAGGCTAGAACTAACAGCCCAAAAAACAAGACGATTGTATCCCGTCTCCCAATAATTTTAAAGATTTTGGAAATGGTAGCTGATATCCAGTAAAAGCAAACTCCAGAAATGAACAAACTGCTTGATACATAAAAAAACATTCAACTGAATATGCACTAATGAAAGACCAGGTTGACCTAACAAAGTTCGAGAACGACATTATTCAGCCCCTTTACCAAACTACATTTATATTAAAAACTGCTAGAACCATGGTTATTACAATCTGACTGTGTTGCACTGAGTTGAGCACCATTTTGAAGGTCGGGTGTCATTTATCTGAGCAATTACTCTCAAACGGTGTGTATTGTTAGGGAGTTATCGACAACAGTATATCGTCGAAATATAGTGTACCTACGGGTCACAAACTAAATCCCAAAAGTTACATATATTTACTGTTGGTGAAAAAGGAGATGCTATGTAATGACTTGTTTTACTACAACACCCCTCAGTTGTTCTTTTCTTTTAAGCCTATAAAATCTACCGTCGTGTATTGTCCCATATTGTAACTTTTCAAAACTGATATAACAGAAATATGAATTTTGATATTAAAGCATAATTCCAGGTACAGTATTGACATGTTGAGGAAACCCAGTGACTTTGCAACTATATTTGTGAGAAATAGATAAATCACAGGCTGTGTTAGACTTTAACATGCCAAAATCTGTAATCAGGGCTGTATATCCACAATTGCACATAATAGGTCAGATCCGATGGTACCTAACCTGTGATACAATCAATACATTTACGAATTGCTTTCCTACCTCGCATTAGACTTTCGTCATGCATTGTTACACGTTATTCATAGCACCGTATTGCACAAACTACAACATGTATAGAACACAGCAGCTCGCATTATATCAGAACATCCGATCAAAGTCAGATTATCCCTGTAAAGAAGGAGCCTCATTTGGCTTGCAGCGAAATACTACAGTGTAAAAAAACATACTCAAACCTTAAAGTTTCTATTCAATCTTCCTCAGTCTTATTATTATAATATGGTAGAAGTCTATGGGCAGAACAGGGACACAAGATCAAAAGTCAGTGTTTCATTAGAAGTATCAAAGTCTTAATTCAACCTTGATGTGTGTCAACCGGAGCAACCATCTGAATCTCACTGACCAAAAACTCTGTTAATGGTTAAGTATAGCCACCAATATGAACTTTTTATGATTGTAAGTGTTTTGTTGGTGGTATTTTATATTAAAGTTGGGCACTGTAAGATTTTTTATATCTATCCTTTGTACATTACACACGTTTTTTAATAAAAAGTAGACCAAATAATGTTTTGAATGTTATATGGGTGGCTGCATTCCTTGAATCTTTGAATGTCTGAACTATATTCAAATTATCCTATCCACTTTTTGTTAAATATTTTACAGAAGTTAAATGACTCATTCCTTAAGGTTTTGGATCACTTTGATTTACTACACCTTTAAAATTATAAATTAATTATAAGTGCATGATCAATTTTACTACATGGTACAAAAGTAGTCTATATTCATCTTTGGAATATTTTGCGAAAAGGTTTTTATTACACATTATGTGGAGAAGACAAGCTAAACGACAACACACATGAATTGCTTTAGTTCGAATATTACGTTTTATTCTCTACAGTATGCGTCAGAACAACAAGATTTAGACATCTATTCTTCTCGACCTTTTATGATTTTTAACATTCTGCAAAGAATTTTAATAGATCAAGCTGCATGTGGTATAAATAGCAGAACTGCAACAAAGGGAAGTAACTCAATTTTTGTAATTAAACAGTAAAAAGAAAAATAAATAGCTAAAATATATCCATGAAAGTGTAAATAATCAGTATTTACATAAAATGATTAAAAACATAGAATAAGTGGCCAAAAAAGGTTTTGAGTGTGTTTGATCCTTACTTTCAACATATCTTTTATGAATGGCGGCCATTTTGAATAATTTCAGCCATTTTGATTTTTTTTCAAACTTCCTTTCACTTTTGAATTAAATACACCATATTCTCCCTTTCTATCAAGTTCGACGCTTTTCCCACAAATAGCACGATTTTCTTCACCATATGCCTTCTCTACTAAGCATATTGTCCTTAGTTACAAAGATAAGAAGTTTCTTAACGAATGTTTTTTTCTCGTTTTTTTTGTTATTTAAGCTGTTTTTTTTTAATGCAAATTTAAGAAACTTTCTTTACTGATTTAAATGTTTAAGGATGACCTAGTAACGTTTATGAAAATTACTAAGATATTTCGTGAATATGGCAATGCGTAATAGTAAACTATTTCATTCAAACATGTAAATCATGTAAAGATTTGGCTGTTCATTTCAATACAACATTACGTTTTATTTACAATAACATCATGAAGTGTATAATTTCAAGTGACTCACGGAACTTCAAGAGGTTTTACCTACACTTATTAACAAAAGAAAATTGCTTAAATATTAAAGACATCATATGGATCTTATTTAGATGTACACATCTAGTAAGTACTTGACACGATGGGTAGTTTTTGGTACACCAAATGTTAAATTTTACTGCTATTGTCTTGCACAAACGATAATATTAAGATCTACAGTAGTATAAAGCCCTATATAATGTCTGAATATATTAATCATTTCTAATTACAAATTGATATTGTACCAATGAAACAACGTAATATATCATATATTTGTATACTAAATCCAATTAACCAAATTAAGATATAACGAATTTAAAGTCTTGGTAAGGTTTGAATGGTAAGGCATTTATTGCATATCATTATCTGAAGGAAAAAACTACAAAGAAACAAACAAAGAAAAGCAGTTTTTAGAATGACTGCATTTTTAATTTAAGACACATTAATAATGCATACGTTCATAATTTATGTATTCCTTTTTAATAATCAGAGATTCGATGAGTCTGTGCGAAGTTTTTAACACACTTTCGAGCGATTTCTATTGTATTTTGCCTAAAGTTTTACATGGGTATTTTGCCGTTTGCTGGACTGTATATTCAGAACTCAGGTCAACTTGACACAACTGCTTTGCCCGACTGCTTAGAAATGCTTTAGTCGGATTTAAAATTCAACCCTCAAGTTTATTTCTAGAATTTAAAATACTCTAGTTTACGTATATTTTTTTAGCACCAAGTATTCAAACAGGTTTCATAGATAAACGGTATATGGATTACCCTATTAGAGGGGAAATGTTTATCCTAACAGTAACTAAACGATTAATGGCACTATTAATGGAGGTAGATCTAACTGTTCTTTTATCACTTGCGACTAGAACTCGAGTTAGTAAATATTTTCACTGGATTTTGCTCCATTAGATGCACCGGAAGGTTATATTTCCTGCTGGCTTTAGAGACATATACATCAAGTGTATTCACCATTTCTGAAATATATGCACATGTATTCCTTTTAGTACATGTATACATACAACTCTTTACAAAATATAAACTTGCCAACCTGCAAATTTATTTGTCTTTTTAGGTGGAAATAAGTATGGATGTGCACGATCACTAATTTTATTCTCATATAAAACCTACTTGGTTTGTTTAGTTTTTTCAGAAAAGCAGAATTTCTCTAAAACAGGTGAAGTTTTGAAATATTGCTCCGCGCCAGAGCATATTTCAGAAGTGCTCCGGACTATAACGCTTTTGTTTTCAGCAAGACACCGCGAGAGTCATCGTTATTATCCGGAAAAAAATTATATTGTCAGTTTAAAATCTGGATGGTTACTTAGAAACTAATGAATTGTAGCCAAAAAAAAAAAATGATTCGCAAATCATTTAGACAATTTTAAGTGAAATGCCCCGTCCCTTAGCACAACATTTTGTGACCAACAAAATACGCCGTTTCACTTGTTGCAAAACATACAACATTAATCTGGCTTCTTACCAGCATCAAGTGTTTGTCTTTTAAAGATGAAGGCTTTCGTCATGAAATTCCATCGGATATTAACAAAGTAACGACCGAAACATTACCTGAAGCGAGCCGTTTTGTTTACAAATCCGGCTCCGTACCTTACCTTCTGGACACGTGGGTACCCAACAGTGTTTAAAGCAAATCTTGATTACGTTAATAAAATTAAGCATAGGATTTACGTAAATTATAATAACGGTATCCTTGTTAATAAAACAAGATTATTTAAATTGTAACATAACATGTGTAAGGTACACTGTTCAGTGTTTACTCTCTGTTTCAAACAATATATCTCACATTATAATCAATTTATTGACAAGAATATATTATATGATTTTATTCAGATTTAGCGATATACTGTTTCCTGCAACGTTTTTTGTGGCACTGGTTAATTTATGCAAGGTTGCTTTGCTAAACATACCTAGTGTAAAGTTATAATTTACCTTCAGGATAACAAAATACTAAGCCCGCCCGCTTAGATCAATAGGGAGAGCGCAGATCTACGTATCTCGGGATCGTGAGTTCGAGCCCTGGGCGAGGTGTATGTTCTCCGTGACGACTTTTTAATAGACATTGCGTCTGAAATCATTCGTCCTCCACCTCTGATTCATGTGGGGAAGTTGGCAGTTACTTACGGAGAACAGGTTTGTACTGGTATATAATCCAGGAACACTGGTTATGTTAACTGCCCGCCGTTACATGACTGAAATACTGTTGAAAAACGGCGTTAAACCCAAAACAAACAAACAAAACAATGAAAATACTTACAAGACCAATTTGAAATTGATTTATACATTTATATTGATTTATTAACATTATAATAACGCTAATAAAGGATAAGTGCTGCAGCTCTTTTACGCATTTTTTATTGTTTCATCTCCAAAACAGACCAAGATATGCATAATGGACTAAACCTTACAGGGTTATCATTTCGGAAAACGCACGATTGTCATGAAAGCTCTTAAGTTATAATTATAGTTCAAAAGGTCTTTTCATGGGAACATTTTTCTTTTCATACAGTTGGTCCTACCAGACAACTGTAAAAATATATAGGAAAAATGCATCATAGATGTAGTAGTGGTAGTTCGGGTATTATGGTGA